>NW_006239590.1:112555-113882 GCF_000226075.1 Solanum tuberosum | reverse complement strand
TTTTTTTTTTTTTTTTTTTTTTTTGTAGTATATAGATCGAGAGTGGTGTGTCGTAGAACATGCAGGTACTTCCACAAAAACTCACATGGATACTCACATGGGTGATAATTAATCCCCTGCATATTTATTTGGTTATTTAAATCTTATCGGTAAATTTTAAGTTAGGTCATATGTCTCTCATTCAAGTAAGAATTTGAGAAAATGGAGATAAGCCAATTTAACTGAGCATAGAGTTTACAAAATAAAAAGGAACTTTAAATTTAAATGGCAAAATGGTCTGGTGGACCCTTGTACTTGTATCTATTTGTATTGTGAACCCTTCTACTTACCATTTTGTCATCTGGACCCCTGAACCCATCCAAACCCAACATTTTAAACACTTTTTTTGATGTGGCATCCTATGTGGACAGACTCCACATGGAGCGTGTGATACACACAAGGTAAGAGCGTGAGACGCCTTAAAAATAAACTAACGGTCAGATTTTGACCTTTAAAGGCCATCTTTCTTCTTTATTTTCACTCAAACACCATTGTTGGATAAATTTGAGCTTTTTCCTCCCCTTTTTCTCGATTTTGTCTCTTCAAATTTTTTTCTCTTTATTTTGGTGCCTTTATTTTTCCTTCGATCTACTCATCTTTTTTTGTGTGTGATTCTATTGTATTTTGTTTCATTCTTTTTTTTTTGTGTGGTTCTATTGTATTTTTGTTGGTCTTCACAATGACGGTTCGATGTTGCTACTGTGGAATATATGCTGAACTAAAGACATCAAGAACACCAACTAATCCTGGAAGAATGTTTGGGGTTGCCAAAAATATTCATCCGGTAATGGGTGTGGATTCTTCCGATGGGCTGATGCAAATGATTCAACATGCCAAGAACAATACAACATTAAGAATCCATCAACGAGTTCAGGGCAACGAAGACAAGGAAGACAAGGAAGACAAGGATCAAACACTAGTATTGATATCACTGTTATTGTGATTGTTGTTATTTGGTTTGTAGCCGTTATTTTTAAGATATATTAATTTGTACTAGGTGTTATTTGATAATGAAATGGAATAACAAAGACATTGGCCTCAATAGTTGACTGCATTTGCTTCAGAAAGCTGAATAGCAACTTCATTCAAACACAAATTCATACAGAAAAACAAAGTCTTCCTAATAGCAACATAACACAAATTCATGTAGGCGCCATTCATATACAAAAACAAAGTCTTCCTAATAGCATAACCAAAACAATTGGGATCAAGTCATTAATCAAAATAAAGTTAGTTGGGATCAAGTCATTAAGCTAAACCAAGTGAAATCTAATGTGTGCCTTGAGTG
>NW_006239590.1:107238-111615 GCF_000226075.1 Solanum tuberosum | reverse complement strand
GTATGTTTCCTTCTTATACCAGTGATCAACAAATGTATCAACAACTCAATCCTTATAATGAATTGATGTAAGTGCATGGCCATAAATATGCCCTACACCATGCTTCTTTGTTATACTTTAACAAAGCTTCTACAATGCCTACTCCTAACTCACTCAAGTCATCAAGTTTGGACTGTAAAAGTACCTCAAATGATGCCCTGGCAACCTGCCAGAATTTTCTTCTCCTTTCTTCACCCCTCCAGTCTTTCTTCCAGTTTGCCCATATATGCCTAGCACACCATCTAATTTCAGCATTTGGCAATACATCAATAAGTGCAAGATGAAGACCCTGTCAAATAAAGAACATTTGACATACAACAATGTTAAATATTAATTACTCCAAAAATGAAGAAATAAATTTAACAAATAATATAGTAATACCTTTTGCATATCAGACATCACTGTTAGTCCTTCACCTTCTGTAAGCTCCAAATCATGTTTGATGCACTTGAGAAACCAAGACCATGTGTCCTTGGTTTCTTTATCAACTACTGCCCATGCTATAGGGTACATCTGATTATTTCCATCTTTGGAAATGCAAGATAACAGTTCACCTTTACATACACTTTTGAGAAATGCACCATCTAAACCAATAATCCTTCTACACCCTATTTTCCATCCACTTTTTAAGGAACCAAGACAAATATAGATGCTCATAAACACCTCTTTTCCTGGAATTGTGTTCTTAGATGTCCTAATAGATACAGTAGTTCCAGGATTTATGGTATTTAATTGCTCAGCATAATCATACAACCTAGCAAACTCCTCTCTGAAATCTCTCATATGTTCATTCATAACTCTCAGTTTTGCCTTTCTACAACTTGTCTTACTAACATACAAACCATATTGCTTTTGTATCAAAAACTGAATCTGATGTAGTTTGATGGTAGGCTCACTCATAATCCTCTCCTTGTAATGTTTACTAATCCAAATGGGGTACACAGTTTGTTTCTTGTTCTTTTAAAACACTTATGGACAGGAAAATATGTTTTAACACTGAAATTTCCAGTGTTACCATCAATACTTCCAAGAATATGCCAAGGACAACCTTTTTATTACACTTTGCCCTTATCCTTTCCTTCTCATTAGGTTTCAACTTAATATTAACACCCTTCTGAATAGAGTAAGTTTGCAGTGCCTCCCTGAACTCTATGTGAATTCAAAAATACCATATACAGTTGAAATAAAACCTTTTTAGCAGTTGGATCAAAGTAGATCTTTGTACTTTCCTTCCTAGGTGCTGGATCTACCACTTCATCATTCTCAACAGGATCCCCCTTCATCTTCACTAATGTCACTACCAGGATCTGAGCTATCAAAATAAGGGTCATCACCACCCAAATTGCCTTCAAATCTCCCTCTCTTCTCCTTATAAATGTCTTCAAAACTAGCATCTATACCTACAGGACCAGATGGTATCTCATCTAGATTTACTCTAGCAGTCTTTTCTTTAACTTGTTCTTGAATATTAGATTGCCTAGCTTGAAGCAACTCCTCATTCAAATCACTCAAATCATCAATATTTTCATCAATATCATAGAGTGAATCAGAATGTTCTTCAACTCTAGGGGCAGGGGCTTGTTCTTCAACTAAAGGGGACTGCTCTTCAACTAAAGGGGGCTGATTTTGGTTTAAATCCCTATTTTCATTTTCATCAAATGGTTAAGATGAAGACACATCAGCCCTATCTATTTGTGGGGAGGATGACAGATCAGCCCTATTTTTGTGTGGGGAGGAGGACACATCAGCATTATTTTGTTGTGGAGATGAGGACACATCAGCATTAGTGCTAGGCAATACAAGTATCTCCTCTACAACTAAAGGTATACTAATGGGATGTACAACATATACATCAACAAAATCAGCACCCTTCAAACCATTCAGAAAGTTTAAAACATCAGAATCAGTATTTAACATGTAAAAAGTACCCTTCTTGTTGACTCTACATCCAAATGTCTCAACATTTTCAACACCCAATTCCATTGCTATTTTATGAAATAACATAATATGCAACTCATCTACATCTATATTAATCTTTTCAACACTACTGATTCCATTGACATACCTTAAAGTAGGATTAGATACAAAACAGCCCCCATAGTGAAATTGAAGTGTCACTATAGTTAAAGCCATTACCTTACGATGCCTGTAAAGTCAAAAATAATAACTACAGTTAAACCATAAACTTACCATGACTGTAACACAAAAATCCCCAATTTTTTTAAAGAAATAATGAATTGTTGTAACAGTTAAAGCCATAAACTTACCATGACTGTAATTGTTGTAATAATGCTCCACTAACACTATCAATACCCAAGACAATTGTCCAGAAATAAAATATTTATTTTAGTTGAAATTGGGATTTTACGAATAAACCCTAGAATCTACTCGAATTCACGAAATATGCCATTGAAGTCACTCAAAGTCATACATCAACTAAGAAAGCATATTAACACTAATATTACATCCAAACCAAAGTAAAATCCCCAAAAAATTTCAGAAAATCGAATGACAATCGTACCCCTAAAATTCAAACAGATACGCGCGAGAAAATGAAAAAAGATCAGAACTAACGCAAAAGGCAAGAACTTACAACGAAAATCGGAGTGGAACTGAGCTTCAACTAAGCGAAGGTTTGAAAAATCACAGACGAACGTCGCGGAGAGGAGAAGAGAAGAGGAGAAGAGGAGAAGTGTAAAAGTCGTGAAGGTTTGAAAAATTTCGCCAGAGTGAGGACTATTCTTAGTTTAAGGTGAGTCATTTGCCACGTGGAATATAATATCATACATGGATTATTATTTTTTCTTTTTGGCCAACGTGTACGTGTTTGTGCAACACGCTCCATACCATATCAAAACAAGTGTTTAAAATGTTGGGTTTGGATGGGTTCAGGGGTCCAGATGACAAAAGGGTAAGTAGAAGGGTTCACAATACAAACAGATACAAGTACAAGGGTCCACCAGACCATTTGCCAATTTAAATATTGGAATTTTAGTCTAAAGATTTGTATATAGTTATATGCTCTTAAACTTACCATGATGTGGAATATTGAAATTAAAATTAAATATAAAAAAATACATCTTTTTAGGACAGACTAAAAGGGCAAGACACTTAAATAGTTAAACTGGCACGGATGAAATAGTATTACTGTAACATCCGGCAATGTAAAATAATTGAAGAGGCTTAGAATTGGAAATTTTCATTTTTGGAAAGAATTTTAAAGTTTTGGAAATTTTGGCCAAGTATGGAAAAATGTGAATTTTTGGCCAACTTTGAACAGCCATAAATTCTATCTCAATATGATTTAGGTGGATTTCCAGTTATGGTTGCAAAGTTTGTGGAACGTTCTTTCCAACGCCACCGAGTTTGCTCAATTCCGAGTTCGTAGGAGTGAGTTATGGCCTTTGAAAGTTGGGCAGTTGTCAAGGAATCCGTCCGGAAAATTAAGGGCATATTAGTCTTTTCCCTAGCCAATTCTTTTGGGATTATATTGTTGTAAAGGGCTGATCCTTGGATCATTTTGTCCCATTTTAAAAGAGTAAAAGCTAGGGCTTGAGAAGAAGAAGAGAAGAAGAAGAGAAGAAGGAGAAGAAGAAGAGGAGATCAACAAGTTTCCGTCAAAGATCAACGTAGATTATCGTCGGGGGTGACCCCTATCAAGGTATGTGAGTTATTTGTGTGGGTTGATCCTTTCCCCCACACACCAAGCTCATTTTATGATTTGAGGAAAGATTGGAATTGTTGTTGATGTTGTTAGTTGTGTTGTTGAAGTTGTTGTTGGTTGTGAGACATGATTGGGTTGTGTTTTGAGTTGTAATCCATGGTATGTTGAAGGATATGATGATCCTTAGTGTTTGGGGTTAGATCCTTTGAAGTAAGGATGGTTTAGAGTTGAAGAAAAAAGGGAGAAAAGTCGAGTTTCTGGTAAAGGGGCTGGCGCGTCGCGCCTGCCAGCGCCCCCCAAAAGGGATTCTGAGGTTTCCCCCTTGGGGCGCCGCACCTCTCAGAGCGCCAGCAGGTGACCTCTGACTTTCGAGGGCTGGCGCTCCGCGCCTTGCAGAGCGCCAAGGACACCATGTTCCCTCTTTCTTTCCATGCTTTCTCATGCATGTTCCTAGGTGTTATACCTATGTTCCCTAGTTGTTTCCAACACCCCGAAGTGTTTCTAAACATCCTGAACTCATCTATAAACATGCGATTATATGTCTTGAATCCATAATCCAATTCAAGTCAAGTTAGTATTAAAGTTAAAGGGAAGTTCGAGTCAAGTCAAGCAAGGTTAAGAAGTAAGTTCAAGCAAGTCCTTCAAGCTGTTCAAGAGTCTTTATTGAACGTTTT
>NW_006239590.1:104231-106067 GCF_000226075.1 Solanum tuberosum | reverse complement strand
ACATCCATCTCAGTATTGTAGAGGCTTCATAGACAGTCAGTCAGTTAGTATTGAGTCTCTCATCTATGTATTTACGTAAATATTCTATTTTGAGACTCGAGTTGCCTTTTTGGCTAGATTTCATCAGTTAAGTATTTTATGTCTTGGCATGGCATTGAGTTATTCTGTTGAGTTAAGTTTCCGCTGAGTTAAGAAAGCCAGGCCAAGGGTTCGCTTGGGGCCAGCAATGGTCTCCGAGTGCTGGTCCCGCCCAGGGTGTAGGCTCGGGGCGTGACAATTACCAAATGAAAAGGGAAAAGAGGGAAGAAGGCCAGTACCAACAAGCTCCAAATTATGAGAGGCGAATCCAAAATTTTGAAAGAATAAGTGCAGTATTACTAAAAAGTGGATCTAAGATATAAATTTGACCAATTTAACCGTTAAGTTCTTATCACTGAACTCATTAAACTTTTAAAATTATAAGTTCAAATGTTCTTATCAAAAAGTAATTTTTTATATATAAGATATATTCCGTGTTGAAGTTATTGAGAGATCGATTGAACTCGTCATTAATATTATTTGGCCAAGCAGCCTATATATTATCATAATATGAGTTTTACTGTTCTTTTGAAGTAAAGGCAAAATATTACCATAATACTTATATTTTTTTCTAAAAGAAAATTCTTTCATATTAGGGTTATTCTTTCCTTTAGAGGAAAGATTTGAAACTCTATAAATTGAAAATGTCTCTTTTCATATCAAGCAAACAATAACATCCATAATATAGTCACTAAAGAGTTTTGTTTATGGAGAGATTTTTTTTCCTTGCAGTTTTAATATTTTTCTTTCATATGTAGGTCAATTGACCAAGTCAATATCATAAAGTTTTTTAATAGTTTTTCTTTGTCATCTGATTTTGTCGCGTCTATGATTTGCAATTATAAGCTTCCGCATGACGTCTTGAATCTTTCGAACCCAATAGTTCAATCTAACCTACATATCAACTCAATTTTTAATGGACTGAAATTAATTGAACTAAAATATGTTGAACTTATAAATGAACAGATCAATAAACCGCTCATCAAGCTTCAACGGATTAAATGAATCATATTTTTACGGACTAATTTTTCCATCCGGACCATGCTATAACATAAATTTAACCATCCAAACAAAGCTCACCAAACTTATTGTTTTCCTTTTTTTCTTTTTTCACTGATGACATGAACATTTTACTTTAGGTTTTATCAACCTATTGACTTTAGCTTGATTAAACTTTACATTCTTCCAAAGCAAGTACCAACTCTTAACTAAAAGTTTCTAAGCATGATTTATTAATTGAACTAATTTTACAATTACCAACATTTGGTGCTTTCTGGTAGCTGCGTTTAGATGAAGTTTAATAATGCTAAAAGAATTTATTAAAAATAATTAGTTTGATTAGGATTGATGAGGAGAGCAATTAATTACATGAAAAGAGCAGGTTAGATGTCACCAGCCAATGTCAGATCAGAATTTTCCAAGCACTATATTTAGTATAAATTTTTACAAATGGTATCCAATTATTAAAAAAGAAAAATTCTTGATAAATACTTTTTGATGAAAATATCAGGTTAACAAAAATCAAGTAAAAAAGAACGCAGGGAGTATAGAAGAAACTATTGATAAGTGGTATACTAGTACTAGTACTAATAACAAGAAGTTAAAGTATATGAAATTGTATAATAACAATTGCATAAAATAATGTTCCTATATATCTAAGTAATGATAAAGCAAATTATTATACGCTTAGAGGTAAAGCCTGAATAACCTATAGTGACACCAAAATGGGTTTGTGGTATAGTGAGTGGGGAGGGCGGG
>NW_006239590.1:69967-103701 GCF_000226075.1 Solanum tuberosum | reverse complement strand
GATGGGGACTGCTTGATCCTTAATCAGAGGTCTCCGTTCAAATTCTTGGTATAGAGAAAATCATGTTGGAAGTGTCATTCTCGAATGGGCCTTGCAGTGCGTGATTCGAATTTAATCGAATTTTCAATGTGGACTTCGAACCGATGGGAAACAATAAAAACTTATAGTGCCTAAGAATGCTTATACTTGTGGGATCCAAATATGAATTAGTTATGTAAAAATCATCATTATTATGTGAAACTATAGAGTAGGCCCCTTAAAAAATTATAATAATCTTCCCTTTGTCACACAAATCTCTCCTCTAAATTAGTTAATCCCCTTCTTATCACTTCTCTTCTTTTAGAAGACAAGTCAACAACACCAAACTCTAGTGCCATATGTTTACAAGTAAATGTACCATATTACAATTTATTGTCCTGAGTAGACCAATGAAAAACAATTTCTTTTTAACTAAATATCTTGGGGATTGGCTGAGGTGGTGTAGGGGAAAGTGGCAGAGAATAATTAAGTGAAAAATGGAATTCTTCACTTGTAAATTTCAAGGTAATGACTCTGTTAATGATTATTACTAATGATGTCAAATAAATGGATTGAGTTGAATTTCAACGGATTAAATGAACTGATCAATTAATAATTGTGCAGGTTATTATTTGGACTGATATGGTCTAAGTTAAATGGGTCAAATAATGAATCATAATTCAACTTGTGCAACTTTTACAAGTCTTAATTTGTTTGTATCTTTTCGTATAATTTATTTAAATACCTAGTTTAAAAAAAATACCATGACAAAATATAACATATCAAACAAAAAAAATGTGTTAATTAAAAATATTTTGAGAAGGTTTTATATAGGTCAATTCTGTTACATATCATGCCAACTATTTTTTTGGTAAACAAATTGTGTTATTAACAAAAGTAGAAAGCTCAAAGCAAAGAACTATGCTACTACACAGCCAATCCTAATTTAACCAGTTTCATCGGTCAGTTTAGATTATATATGAGGTCAATTTCTAGATAAGTTAAATTTGATGGGTTAAAATAGATTGATATAATAAGTGAATGAGTCATTAATCCATTCAAATTTAATTGATTTCATGGATCAATTTGAATTATATATCAAGTCAACATTTAGATGAGCAGCTTTTAATAGGTCAAATAAACTAAGATAATAAATGAACATGTCATTAACCCTCTCAAATTTAAACTAATTATACAAAATAAAATTTTTATAAGCTAATTTTGTAACCTTTAATTATCACATTTCTTTTATTCAATTTGGTTGTTA
This sequence comes from Solanum tuberosum, assembly GCF_000226075.1. Classification (NCBI taxonomy): domain Eukaryota; kingdom Viridiplantae; phylum Streptophyta; class Magnoliopsida; order Solanales; family Solanaceae; genus Solanum; species Solanum tuberosum. The sequence continues at coordinate 102,416 of NW_006239590.1, read as the reverse complement.
AGAAAAAAGATAGCTCAGTGCAATGAGCTTTCAGTACGCGCAGGGTTCAAGGAATAGTCAAACCCCATACTCAATTTATCCCACATTATGTGAAGTCATTTGACAGAGTATAATTTTATTTTAAAAGAAGACTTGTGAAACTTGTAATCTAAAATTAATCATAGAAATTTGTATGACTATAAATCATTTCATTAAGGAATAATGAAAATTTTGAAGCTAAATTGTTAGATGTTATTTGTTTTGAACGGACTAAAAAGAAAAAAATTAAATGTGACGTTTATTAGGACGGGAGAGTAATATTTTACATTATATTTTTTATAACACCCCAAAAATTTCTAAGCTAAGACTTGAATCATTCAGTAATACCTCGCAACTCTACTCTTAAAGTGATCTAGGTTCATAAGGGACCTCAAACACCAAGTCACGTTTAAAGCATTTATATCGGCTAAGTTCTCGCATGAGTTCATATAGAGGTCAATTTCAAACAATCATATCTCCCAGACTATACTGAATTAGGTAGTCAATGACCTATCAAATTAAAGATCTATGAGTCTGCTTTCTAACTCCATCAATTTTTCTTTATTTCGGATTTGTAGTAAAAAGTTATGATAGTTTTACTGGAACATGTCCGAGCAGGAAAATTCGGCGAGAATACCTGCCCATTTGGCGACTCGTTGAATAGGTTGGCGAATCACTGAATTAGCTCACCAAATTGTCCTGAAAACCCTAGGTCTCTGGATATTTTGGCGATCTAAAACCCCATTTGGCGAACCGCCAACTATTTCGGTGAGGAGACCTCCAGATCGCTGATTTGGGCTTTGTGATTCACTAAAAGGTCATTTTCTTTTATTTTTATGGTCTTCTTACGTTTCTAGAAGGGTATTTTTGACCTTTTACCTCAATCAACTTCCCTAAGTCCATCTTACAACCTAATAACATCAATATACGTATGACAACTCTCAAAATCCCCAATTCTCATTCTTCCAAATATCAAGAACTCCAAGAAAGAGATTTTTTCAATTTTGCAAGATCTAAAGGCTCCAAATTCAAGATTTTCTTCAAGAATCCTAAGGTTTTTAATCCAAGATTTTTCTCCACTCTTCATCTCCAAAAAAACCCGCAAGATAGGCAAAATCTAGGGTTTCAAGACTTCCTATCAAGTTCTTTTTCAAACTCTTTCAAGAACTTTGTTCTTCCAGGTATATAAGGCTAATCATAGTGATGGACTAAGTTCTTCCTCACACCTTACATCTAAATTCAGTCAGTAAAAGTTTAATCTAGGGTTATACTCTTAGTTTTGAGAATTTCTGAGCTGAGTTATATTATTGATTTTAAGTTCTAAATTTTAGATTATGAGCTTCTATATATTATGCATTGAGATCTTTGAGTTGTTGTTCATGTTTATATTCTCGGATGAACCCCATTTACTGAATTTTCATTCAGAACCTTTTAATCAAACACTTTTTCTTAAATTGATTTTGAGAAGTTAAAAGTGAGTTCAAGAGTACAGTTTAAAGTATATTTTTTTTAGTAGAATTTAAGGAAACTAAATGACTCCCAAAAGTATCATTTTACATGGGAAAGCGAACACTATTTTCGGAAAAGTATAAGAGTGTTTCCGAGTTTCTCAGACAGAGTTATTACAGAGCAGTTACCTCTTAAAGAGGCTCTTTTGAGAACTTATCTCAATCCAAAGAGAGTATCTTTACTTGAACATTGAGTTATATATTTTGGGAGTAGTATTGAGACCCGATATGGGGACGAGTTCAGACAACTCACATCGCCCATAAACCACGTTGCCAGTTTGGGTTAGGATCACATTGACTTTCAAGCGGCTCGCTCACTACCTTTGAGCAGACCTTTTCAGATGGATCCATGAGTTGAGTTTGTTCTATACCCCCACAAAGTATAGGACAGTTCAAGCACGGGGACGAGACGTTGTATCATCATGAGGCTCATAGTGATGGTTGTCGGTTAGAGAAACTCTCTAGTAAAGTAAAGTATATTTTTATATACATATTTCAGTTTAGTATTTCCTATTATTGTATCCTTACAGTAAGAACTTAAATGATCTTTTCATCGTGATTTATACTATATTTTAGTTAAATTACCTTTAGACTTTTTGTTAAATTATTTATTATTCAGTTATATTATATACTCATACATTCAATGTACTAATGTCATTCGACCTGTATCTTTTGATGATGTAGATTTAGGTACTAGGATCCTCAACAGGAGTTCTGTTAAGATCACTACATCTGCTCGTCAGCTTTTGAGTGAGACCTCCTTGCTTTCAGAGGACTCCAATTTTTATGAGTTGTTGGTAGTAACATTTTAAAGTATTGTGGGTCTTGTATAGAAACTCATTTGTATACAGTGGAGACTTCATAGATAGACAATTTTGGAGATTCTTTCAGTTTCAGATATTTTATTTAAAACTTATTTTCATACTCAGTTATTCAGAGAGTTTTGAGATTCAGTAAAATGTAGTTAAATATTTTTTCAGTTTAATGTTTGATTTTAAGAAGTTAAATGTGAGATCAAAAGTAAAGTTTGAAGTACATTTTTTAGAGTTTGAGGGAACTAAATGATTTCCAAATGTTTCATTTTTACATAGAGAAAGAGAGCACTATGAGAAAAGTATAAGAGTTTTTTAGATAGAGTTATTACAGAGTAATTACCTCTTAAAAAAACCTTTTTGAGAACTTATCTCAACTCATTGAGAGTATTTTTACTTGAGCATTGAGTTATATATTTTGTGAATAGTATTGAACACTGATATAGGGAAGAGTCTAGACAACTCACATTCCCCATAAACCACCTAGCCAGCGTGGGTTAGGATCGCACCAATTTTCGGGCGACTCCTCACTATCTTTGAGAAGACCTTTCAGATGGATCCATGAGCTGAGTTTGTTCTATACCCCGACAAGGTATACGATAATTCTAATAATGTGGGGCGAGACGTTGTACCATTATAAAACTCATAGTGATGGTTGTTAGTTAGAAACTCCTAGTAAAGTAAAGTATATTTTATATGCATATTTCAGTTTAGTATTTTCTATTATTGCATCCTTACGTTAAGAGCATGACTTTTATCATGATTTATACTATATTTCAGTTGAGTTACCTTTTGGCTTTCAGTTCAGTTATTTTTTATTCAACTATATTACATACTTGTACATTCAATGTATTGATGTCATTTGTCTTGTATTTTTTTTATGATGTAGATTTAGGTACTTAGGATCCTCAACATGATTTCTGTTAAGATCACTACGTTAGCTTTTGAGTGAGACCTCCTTGCTTTTGGAGGACTCTAGTTTTTATGAGTTGTTGGTAGTAACATTTTAAAGTATTGTGGGTCTTGTCCTGACACTCATGTTTATACAGTAGAGACTTCATAGATAGACAATTTTGGAGAGTCTTTCAGTTTCAGATATTTATTTAAAACTTATGTTTCATACACAGTATATTTCGAAAGTTTTAAAATTCAGTAAACTGTTGTTAAACATTTCTTTCAGTTTGATGTTCGTGTATGCTTGGGTTAGTCTTTTGTTTGTAGTCATCCAGAATGAGGGTTCACTTGGGACCAAAACAATGGTTCTCAAGTACCGGCCACGTTCAGGGTTTAGATTCGAATCGTGATACTTTGTACGAAACAATTTTCAAAACTTTAACCTATGGCTTACTAGTTATACAGTGACAAATCTTATTGTTACGTCAAGCTTTTCATAATTAAAAATGAACAAGACCTCAACGCCGTTCTTTCCCCATATGGAATTGTTGCAACTGTTTCACAATCATTACGTTTTCTTCAAAGGATTGATGGTTGCTTCCAAGCCCACCTCCTCGTCGCCATTGCTTGGTCACTTTCTTTTTCACTAAGTTATTACTTTGGGACCTTAAAGTACGATCGGGGTTGTTTCCCTTTTGGACCTTAGCACCCAAAAAAATTGTTTGTACAAATGATCTACGCCTTATTCAGAGTTTTCCTAGATTGGTAAGGCAAAATGATCGGGTCGCCCTATCTCATTGAGTGTTCTGCCTCAGGCCATCGACACCATACCCTATATTGAAAGAATTTCGCGAAAAATCAGCTATATACGATCTTGGTTGGCCTATCACCCCTAGACACAAGTCATTCTCGTATTTTTTTCATATACGTATATTCGATCGTTCAAGGCCTGTTAGAGCTCTCTAAAGGATACACACTTATTTTATTGCATTGGTATGATTATTAGGATCTATTCTTAGAAGAATGATTTATTTGGATCAACTAGCATTCTTCATATAAAAAATTAAGAATCAATGGAATGTTTGTTTATCAATGAACATCTACATGGGTTACCACTATTGGAAAACACATTTGGATTCCAAAGTAATTATAAGGATAGAATGATGACAAGAGGAGGCTACTACTCGATGAGATTAGTCTACAAAAGATTTTAAGTTTAGACTATAATGACTGGAATTCTCACTTACTCAATAATTTGAGTTGATAGAGCTTTCAAAAGAAAAAAAAGGAGTGAATAGGGTTTATGGATCATCAATACACCAGCTAAGAAAAAGTATGTAAGAAATACGTCTTCTAATTCTCATAATATCTTAAGCACGAGAGATTTCTTATGTTTCATCAATTTTGTCTGAATCCTACCTTTCTTTTGAAAAGAGGGAAGGAGAAGGATCTTCTTTAGTGGATCCCTCTTGTTCATGTCCCCTTCATCTCAAAGGCCCTTTCTTATTTCTACATCACTTTCTTCCTCACTTATGACACGATATAAAAGATAACTTTCGATAGATTGAAAACACCAAGCGGTCTAACCTAATCCCCAAGATGGACCCCAATCGAAAGACGCTAGACGGAGTAAGAACAAGCTAGATAAATAACTTATAAGTAATGCAAATTACAAAGCCATATATCTTGGCACTTTCATAATGTCATCGTCATATTTACATTATTAGACTTCCTTTTTTTTTTTTATCACAACCGACGCTCATTAGTTTTATTTTATTCCTACAACTATAAATAGAAGTAAAAGAACACTACAAAAAGAGAAGATTGTTCACATTTACTCCCTTGGTCAATCCTAACAGCTAATTTACAACCCAACTTCTCCTCTCACACACACAAAACAAAAAAATACATTATATATCTGCAGAACAAAGAAGACAATTTTGTTCAAATCAATGGCTGAAATACAGAAATCTGATGAAGAAATGCCTAGAGTTATAAATTTCATGGCTTCTGTTCTTGAAAGAGTGGCGGAAACAAATGATCTCAACGGTAGATATAGTGCACAAAAAATTTCGATATTTGATGGACTTACTAGGCCTACAATTTCTGTTCAAAGTTACTTGGAGAGGATATTCAAATATGCAAATTGTAGCCCTTCTTGTTTCATCGTGGCGTATATTTATCTTGATCGATTCTCACAGATGCAGCCATTGTTGCCGATCAATTCTTTCAATGTTCATCGCTTACTCATCACGAGTGTCTTGGTTTCTGCTAAATTCATGGATGATATGTGAGTTCTTTCACTTCGCTTTGTTTTCAAATTTCTTATATAATATAAATTGTACATACATTTAATATCAATCTTAAAACATAATATGATAGATTTATAATTTTAGCTAAGTTTTAGCAATCACATTATTGTACATATATATATGCACAAAACATAGAACAGAGCTAATAGGAAAAAAAATTCAGAGTTTTGCTTCACAACTTTCTGTACTTGAAAAATATTACTGAATTTTTTTCATTTTACTATTTTTTATGACTTATGACATGATATGTTTAAAATCATGAATTTTGATTTTTTTTTTTTTTTAAAGTATGTGGCCTATAAGACATAATCGTCAAATAAATTGAAACGATTTGAGTAATTGTTTACTTGTAATGTGAGTAGTATAACAGGTCATTTGCCAGATAGGATGATGACTATAATGATTTGATTTTTAGAAAATAGATACTTTAGAAAGAACTTTTATAATGACTTGATTTTGGTTGGAAATACGTTATTTCAGGATTAATTTCTAAGATAACTATCACATCATGTATAAGGGAAAACTTAGATTAGATAAGTTATTCCAACCTTGACAACTAAACAAGACATCAAAATTTTATTTCTAGACTAATTTTTATCTCAAAACTATTTATTTCTATCTCTCACACCTCACCACACCACACCACACCACATGGACAGATAGATTCTTGCTGTTAGTTTCTGAAAAAACCTTTTACATCTACAAAATTACTAGTACAAATTAGTGAAAGTATGATTTTTTGTAATTATTTTGGACTTATAAAAAATCATAATAAAAATTGCCTTGAAATTCGTGCTGCACAGTATGAAAGCTCTTGTGAAAGAGTAGTTTGTAAGCACCATGTATCCTGACTTTGACATAATTGGTTAACTTACTAATTCATCCAACTTCGTTGACCTTACATCATTAATTCCTTAAACAAATTAGTAGTGTCTAACATAAGGAATTATCGTATTTACCTATACTAATAGAATGTTACTTAATTGCTTTGTTTTTTTAAATAGAAACTAATTCCATTTATCATCTTTAAAGGGCACCTAAAAATATGAAAGGCCAAAAATTACTAGGTAATATCCTCTCATCTGCTTAAGTTTTGATAGACATATGTATCTTTAGTAGATAAAGTTATTTTTTGTATCTATATTAATAAAACCTAATAAACATTTGGTTAAATAATCGAGAAGCACGCGAATTGATTGGCTAAGGTGCATTTAAATACCAAGTTGCCGACGCCATCCTGAAGCAAAAGCGGTATCAAATAAGAACATGTGAAATGTCCATGTTTCAAATCCAGACAAAATCACCTAAGATATGATGTGCTGTCTTTTGTCTGCTGACCCTCCCAACGTTTTTGTGTGACTATAAATCAATTCATTAGGGGTGAAGAAGAAATTTTAAAGTTAGATTGTTTTCAATTATAGATTTTTTTTTTTTTTTATGGATTAATAAAAAAATTTCTCTATCACATAAATTGAGAGAGAGAAAATATTGAAGTGGTGTACTTAAGTAATTAATTAAGTTGGACTCTATAGTAATGATTTATGTAAAATTTATTAGTATTGTTATAGTTAAATATTAATTTATAATGATATATAGGTACCCTTTCTAGTTTAAATTTGCCTCTAATTATGAAATGCAAGCCAATTAAGTTTTTGTGTGGCTATGAATCATTTCATTAAGGGTGAAAAAGAAGTAAAATGTTGCTTGCTTATACTAATAACTAAAAGTTTTTATTAACATTAATATTAAATGTCAAAATGATGAAATAAATGTGATCTCTATATATATATATCTAATATAAATGAAATCTATCCTGATTGAATTCTAAGAATAAAATAATTTATTCTATAAAGTAAATTTTCCCCTTTAAAACGCCCTATAGTCTATATTAATAGGTTTAGTGCTTTGTGATTACTACATAATTATAATAAAAAAAAACTGTAACGCAACTATGCTAGCTCTGTAGCTTTGACATTTTCCTTTTTTCGTCGGTTGATCCTTCTATTTTTGGTTTTTATTTTAATTTTTTTTAAAAATGATTTTGGTAATTAGTGGAATATCCAATTGTAGATCTGAAATCTTGATTTTTAGAAAGGCATTATTAGCTGTCATTCAACTCTTTGCTATTGTCACTAATTAAATTACAATTAATTTGCTTTTTTAGTAGCTTTCAACTTAATTCCTTGATGTGAAGTTTATAATCAGTGATCCTCCACTACAGGCCCCCACCATCCCCAACAATATTCTAATTAAGACGATTTAACATGACATTATTATACTTAAAAGATATTAAACAATCTATCTGTCATAGTTATCTTAACATAATTATGATTTTAAGTATTATGACATTTTTACCTAAAAAGTTGAATTAGCTCGAAGGTTGTTTAATCAGATATTCACATGTATATTGAAATTTCTCATTTATTTGGTAACACAATAAGCATAAAGTTTGGGAAAGTAAATATTTCAATCATTTTTTTTATCTCTTACTTTGTGTCGAGTATCCAATTTGAAATTTGACTAATCTGGATCCACGTCGGGAGATTTCAACCTTAGGAGGTAAACTAATGCTCCCTATGCATAAATGACTTTGTTCCCCGGGTTCAAATCTAAGACATCTGATTAAAAATGTATAAAAAGTTACTTACCATAACGCTTGAATTTTCACGATAAATATTTCAATTGTTATGAATTAATTGCGCGCATTGTCTTGAAAGTTGAAAAATATTTTGGTTTTGGCAGATTTTACAACAATGGTTACTATGGGAAAGTAGGAGGAATAAGCACAAGGGAGATGAACTTGCTAGAAGTGGACTTCTTATTTGGAATAGGGTTTCAATTAAATGTGACTCCCACAACGTTCCACACCTATTGCTCTTATCTCCACACTGAGATGTTGATGCTTGAAATCCCAATGCCTCTCAAAATTGTCAACCAACAATGTTGGGTTAACGACGACGAATCCTCCACTCATGAGCTAGACGTTTCACAAATAATACAAAAATTATTGGACTAATTTTTGTCACTAGCTAGCTAGGTCAAGATTCTATACTACTCTTTGGCCGGCTTTATCAAGTTGTAAACAAGAATTAATGTTGCAACTTTGTGGATTCTTCATGTTCCATTTTTGAACGTTTTTTAATGAGTTTTGCAGCAGAATCGGACTTTAATTTCCTCAATTAATTTGAGATTTTGGGTACATGAACTTTTTATTAGTCATTAGAATAATTGAGTTAGTAACTTCAATTATCATAAGACATGTAACAACATACTCTTAACATTGAAATTTACGACTTTTTAGACGCTATACAAACGGACACTTTTTAGGTCCATGTTGTGTTTTAAACCATAAAGGGAGGGTCCCTTTTGATCTATATGGAGTTCAAAAGATGTCCGTTTTGAGGCCGGACTCAACAATAAAGTGTTTCACCTAATTATTTGTTACAATTCAAACCGTTGTGATTGACACCCACACTAACCCTCCGGTGGGAGAACCATTACTACAACTCAAACTAACAAATTATATGAAAACTAAGGCATTTAAAGATACGGAAGCATGTTTAAATGACAATAAAAATGGAGTCTTCATAAACTCCAAGGGTTCAACTAAAACAACGAACCATAACTTGTGGATTTTTTTTTTGTAAAATTTCCATTTTACTCCTTCTGATAGTTGCCTTGATAGTTGCCTCGGTTCATTTCTAGATCAGGCGGTGAAGTTGGTTTGAAATTTTGAACTATTCGATAACTACGATTAGTTAATTGGCGAATATTTATAAAATAATTAATTTATTTAGTGTCAAACCATTTAATTAGCGAATATTTAATTTATTGTAAAAAATTTACAAAACCCATAGTGTAAGGAGCAAATTACATTCTATTCCTACTCTTTTACAAAAATTCCCTAAAATTGTTGTCATCCGCATACATCTTATTCTTCCGGATACATCACATTTGATACATTATATAACTAGTTTGTTGAGATTAAAAAGGAAATTAAATATAAAATTAAATGTTAGCTCTCCAAATAATGCAAATCAAATTAATGCCAATCTCTCCCAAATAACAGCTCCAAACAATTCAAATTTTCTTCTCTCAAATCTCTCCCAAATCGTAATAGATTAAAAAAAAGTCTACAATTTTATATAGTTATATATCATATAAAAAAACATATGCACTGATATTTATAAAATTGTGTTGCAGATACTTAACATGTGATACATAACTATGTTATATACATAGCAAAGTTATGTGTCATATACATTACTATGAATATGATACAAACTGATTTTGTTATAAAACATTAGTGTTTATGTATCAACAGTAACATTTGGTAGTGTCTACAGATACATAGCTTTTGACTAGTTGAATAAGGCAGGGTGTATGTATCGATAGTAAAAGATAACAAAATTTGTAATAGTTGTGTATCCAATACATAACTATGAACATGATACATACTAATTTGAGTTTCAATAAATTAGAGTTATGTATCAAAACTAATATTTGAAAACGATATATTGTACATGATAAAATTGTAATGTATCATAAAGGTGAAACGATCAAATTATACAATAATTTAAGAATCAAAATCAACTAGATACATTAAAATATCTGTTGAAAGCAACAAAAAATAAAAATAAAATCAACAATTTGATCTGTTAAAAGCAAAAAAAAAATGATGAAAAAATCTTTCCACACTTTCTCCTTTGTTCTGTATCAACTCTTGTAGTTTTTTTCACTTTCAATAATAGTGTTACCTATGGATCTCGACCCAAAGCCCTTTCCGGAGCCACCAACAACTCTTGATAACATTGTAATGTGTGTGTGTGTGTGTGTATATATATATATATATATATATATATATATTGATTTAGTATTAATTTAACAAAATTATCATCCTTAATGATACTAATACAATATATAATACTTATTTAGTACTCCTATCAGTTAAGCAAAATTAATTGGGGAGTATATAGTGTAATTATATAATGGGATATAAATCTAAAGGAGTATATATTTGTAATTATTTTGCTTTTATGAAATATTTACTTAGTTTCTCCTTCAAATTATGTTTAAAGCTGAATAATGGGGAAAATATGAATGTGAAGAGTGCAATCTTCATGGGTTAATGCTTCTATAGAAAAAATAGAAAGACAATGCGTAATTCATGAACAAATAAATGCATGTACTTTGAACAATCTCATGATGTAACTTGTATATCATATGTATATCACATATATATTATGTGTATATAATACGGATGCAGATGACATACACAGAGCATATACAAGATATATGCATAACATACAATGATATACATATATCCTTTGGCGCATCACCACTAGTTAGTAGTTCTATCATAACAATACAAAAATCGTTTCAATTAATTTTATTTTTTTGATATTACTGCATAACCAAGTCAAACCATTGCACAACCATTCAAAAATTACTCTTTTTGTCCGTTGAGATAACAATTCTATTAAAATTGATTTATATTTTATAATTTTACCTAGTTTAACCCACTTTATATATGATTTAAGCATGTTTTCTCATTCTTTAGCCCAACCTTTAAATAATAATGATGATTGGTCAAAATTTCACAAACTTTCTACAGGTACACGAATAGGCGTTACAAGCTCAAAATTTATATTTACACGATGAGTGACACCAAAATCAATTGCATCTTTATACTTATACATATCTAAAAGTCAAAAACACAAGTTAGTTATATAAATTTTAAATTCAAGTTTGTTAGTTTGTTGGATCAGGTGATCTTTCCATCGATTGAAAATTAGAGTTTAATTGAAACTTAAATTTGAAGCGACTGAAAATAGATTTGAGTTAAATCTTAAATTTGAATTTTTCGAATTTGTTAGTTGTTTGAATTGAGTGTTAATGGAAACATCAAGAGAAGATCAAAACTTAAATCTGAAGTGATTTGGAGTAGATTTGAGACAAATTTCAAACGAGCTCAAGGAAGAAGACGGAGTCAAATTTTGTATAATAATGCATAATACTGCTTAATGGTATATATAGATACTACCATAAAAGTGTGAATTGCATGGGGATTTTCTTGGGAATTAGTATGAAAATCTGTAGGAAACTTATTTTCCTGCAAATTTTCATACTAATCCCCAGGAAAATCCCCATGTAATTCACACTTTTCTTGTACTAGATATATAAACACATCTAATACATTGTAATACATCTATATACATAATATATATATATAAGTGAACGTATGACATTGCATTAAGGTGTATAAGCGTCTCTAACTTGTTCAAATCAATCTAAGTCTCCAATAAATAACTCAAATTTTGTGAATAATCTTCTTATATGTTTGTGCAAAATCTAAATATATTTAAAAAATTTGGTCTAAATTACTAGTATTTTTATGACTATAAATTACTTTATTTAAGATAAAAAATAATGATTTAAAGTTAAATTGTTTTTCTTTATAGAAAAATAGGATTCCTTTTACACCCACTAAAAAAATATACAACATAAGTTTAGCATTAAATTCTAAAAATTCATTATATCGACTATTGCTATTTGCACACAATTCCAAACAATTTCACAAACGACTCTATAATAGAAGCTTGAAATTTTATCCTTCCATTCTCCTTCTGGACATAACACATGTCTCTTATTTTGAAATTATTTTATTTATTTTTATTGTTATTTTTAATATATTAATTTTTTTTACATATTTTATATTTTATGCTTAATGTTAATTATTTCTTCTCCAAATTACATTTATCAACTAACCACGCAACGTGCGGGCACATATACTAGTTATTTCTTAAAAGGAGAGTAAAGTATAAAGTGGGCAAGTAAAAGCTAACGGAGAGAGAAATATACTACTTCATTCATTTTAATTAATTTGTTTGTTTTATTTTCTTTTTAGTCCCTTTAAAAAAGAACATTTTTTCGTTTTTGGCAACTCTTTAATTTCAACTTCTCATGAGACATATTTAGGATAACGAAATTCAAAAGTCTTCTTTACTTTCTTAAAATAGAAGATATTTTAACATATTTTACATATATTTAGTTTAACACTACGAGATTCGAAACATCGCTAGTGTATGGCCACAAAATTTCAAATATTTTTGACAAGTCATTTTTTTGGTGAAGTTTCACCACGTTTTTGGTCATAGACTTTGGGAGAAATATTTAACTTTAGAAAAAAATGAATTATACCCAAAAGTTCTAAAAATTATTAAAAATACTCATAAGTTTATATTATCGTTTATAATGAAAATATTCTTGAAAGCTATGACAATGAACATAATTAATATGAATTTGAAAAAAGAGGAAGAAAACAAAAGAAAATACTATTGATTTGTATACAAAAAGCTCTATTACTACTTGTAATTGGAAGTGACTTTGGCTAGCAAGCTCGGATAAAATTTATATAAAATATGTATATATTGGTATAAATTCTGTACAACAAACTAGAAATGAAATTTAGTCTTAAACTATAAATGATGTGCATTTTTATAAAATATAAAGTTTGAAGTAATTTTTAGGGAAAATGGTCTGAAAAATACTCTAACTTTGGCTGAAATTATTGTTACGATACCAAACTTTATGGAGAACTTTTTACCCCCCTGCACTATTTAATAGAGTATTTAAAAGGTATATATGTGCCCACGTGGACACGTTACTATTTATAATGATTCAATATTTATGATGTTCACGTGGGCACATATATACCTGTAAAACACACTATTAAATAGTGCAAGGGGGGTAAAAGGTCCTTTCCAAAGTTCGGTATTGTTACAACAAAAAGTTGGCCCAAATTCTAGTTTTTCCTAGAACTTGGGAACTTGGGATGTTTGCCACATATATTTGTAAAGTAATGACAAATTATATGGCCAAACACTACTCCCTCCGTCCACTTTTATTTGTCGTGGTTTCTTTTTTTTATAGTCAAACTATTAAAACTTTGACTAACATGTAACACCCCAACTTTTCTAAACGTCTAAATTAATTCATACATTTGTGGAAAGACAAAGAGGGTGGGTAATAAATTAAGAATGATGTGGTATGTCATATTTTAAGTGTTAAAGGGTTGTATCTCAAGTTTTGAAGTAAGATAAGTCGCAAAATAAAAGTGGGCGAAAGTTATCGTAAGTTCCTTTTTAAAGATTTCTCTGAAATTTGGGTCATATATTTCGGAAGTTTTCTCCCAATCTATAACGAGTTATGGGGCCCAAGACCCATAAAATCGAAGTCTATGAGTCTAGTTTCCAACGCATCAAACAGTTTGCTCATACGACTTCAGAATAGAGAGATATTCGCGCTTTTGCGAGACTACGCAAGTAGGCACGTGAGGTGGGACCTCTAAGTCGGTGGAAGCTTATAAGATAGCATTTTCTTCATTTTCCTTCATTCAAAATCGTGAGAAACCCACAAAAATCAGAGAAATACTCCTCAAATCATCCTTGTGTGTTCATGATCTCTTCTTGGCCTCTTATCGAAAATTGCCCTACGTCGCGAGCTTGTCGTTTTGGTATAATTTTCACGGTGAATTGAGCGGTGTAGCTCCGTGGAAGTTGTGGCAGCTAGGGTTTTTTTTCCAGTGGAGTGATTGTATTCAAGTGTTCTGGTCATTTAAAGAAATGTAGGAATCACCTTTTATCAGTTTACGGATACCTTAGGTCTTGTTTTGTAGTTTATGATAGGAATCCGTATCGATTGTCGAATTGTCGTAGTAATTTTTATCCTTAATTACTGATTGATTTTACCCTTTTCTTTAGTGTTGTAGTGGTGCGGACAGAGGTATTTTCAATATAAATTATAAAGGAAAAGGTATGTTAAGTCTACTCCCTTCGTTCGGCATGTTTCCTTAGAGCTTGGGAGTGATATAATAGGGTAGTTAATGTTAGTTATGTTGTAGATGTAATTGTGAGTGGTTGGCTGATTGAGTGGTTATAAACCCTCATTTTAGGGACTCATAATCTGTTCAGAACAACCCTAAGTTAGGAACGACTTGGACATTATTCATATATATTGTTTATAGTTAAATTGCTTGCCTTCAGCCTATTTAGTTGTTTGTTGTCGCCCTTGGGGCTATTATGGTTAGTTGTTGATCTATGAACTGCCTATGGGGGCTATGATGTTTTCTAATAGGACTATGTTATTACCAAAGAGGGCTATGTGTTGCCCACGGGGCTATATTGATGCCAAAGAGTGTTATGTGTTGCCTACGGGGCTATTTTGACGCCAAAGAGGGCAATGTATTGCCTACAGGGCTATGTAATGCAAAAGAGGGCTACGTGCAGCCCACAGAGCTATGATGTTGCCTAAGAGGGCTATGCGCTGCCTACGGGGCTATATAGTTGCCAAAAAGGGCTATGTGACTTCTTACAAAGACAAGGGGCAACCGATAAAGTTATGTAGATTGATTTGACACCTTCTGGGCTTATGAGGGCCTAAGTAGATGGTATGTTGTTTGTACCTACCGGGCTTATGGGAGCTTGGTTAGGTTGATGCTTGATCATTATTGTATTTTATTAGATTCAGTAATGGGTTGGCACACTTATCTAAATTTGATTTCTTTACTTGATTGATTTTGGTAGATTATGATACTTGCTCATTTAGTCTACAACCTTTCATACTCTATACATTATTTTGTACTGACACCCCATTGCTTGGGGGCGCTGCATTCATGCATGTAGGTCCTGACAGACGACCGAGTAGACCTCCTCAGTAGCATGATTGACTTCTATTCGGTTGGCTAGCCCCTTTCCTCCGGAGCTGCCAGAGTTTGAAGGTTTGTTAGCTTTTGTTGTGTATATTTTTATGGGTAAGCTGGGGCCCTGTCCCGCCAATCTTTACTACTATTTGAGGCTTGCAGACTAGTGTGTGGGGTGTACAGCTAGGTTATGGTCATGCTGGCCTAGTTTTGTTGGTTTGCTGAAGCTTGTGAGCTGTTGGATGTATTGTCTTGATATATACCTGCTTCCAGTTTTTGTATAGATATCATGGTGGCCTCGACGCCCCAATCAGGACTTCTGTTCTAGTTGGCTATTTCTTTATATGAACTCTTGGGAGTAGCTGTTTCATTTATATATATGTTGACAAGGGCCTTACCGGTCGAGGGCTTAGTTTTAAGCCGGGATATACTAGTTTGTTTTCTTGATTGTGCGTGTCTGCCATGCGCTAGTAGCAAATGGTTCAGCAGGGTCGGGTCGGGCTTGAGTTTTGGCATTAGGAGCCAGTTGCGCCCCTTGAGTTTGGGGCGTGACAAAACATTTTATGATGTATTTTTCATCGTATTGATATGCAAAAAATTGTAATTTATAGTACTTTTTGTATATTTTTTGACTATCTAAATTTTTTGTTTAAAATATCGAATTAATGTAATCTAATTTAACTTTGAAAATTAGTCAAATTGACTTTCGAAAAGTGCAACCCTGACAATTAAAAATGGACGGAGGGAGTAATTTTCAATTTTTTCCCAAGTTTTCCCCCAACTATATTTGTTGTCAAACTGACCCTTCTTTACCTTCTTAAATTTTATGTGAAGTAAATTTTATGTAAAGTTAAAACCAAAAATTTAAAAAGAGTATTAAATATAGTATTCTATCTATTTTAATTTATTTATCTTGCTTTACTTTTTATTTTAAAAAAACGTCACCTTTTATATTTCATTATAACTCTTTACACCTAATATACTACACTAAATATTGATTTGGGCCCTCAAAAATTTGAGACCCAATTTTTTAAGGGAAAATTACGCGGTTAAGCAAACATATACTACTTAATTACTCATCATAGCTATAGTTTGGTATAATTATCACTCACGACTAACATTATACATTAATTACGCGGGCTGATTCCGAGTTTGTATAATTAGCCACATTTGTATATGTATAATTCGCCAGAATATACAAATACATATGTATAATATACAATTATCTAACCTATAAACATATACAATTCACCTCTCTCCCACCCTCTGCCCTCTCACTCGCCTCTCTCTTCCCTCTCCTAATCTCACTCGCCTCTCTCCTCCCTCTCCCAATCTCGCTTGCCATATATACAAATACATATGTATAATATACAATTATCTAACCTATATACATATACAATTCACCTTTCTCCCACTCTTTGCCCCCTCTCTCGCCTCTCTCCTCTCTCTCCCAGTCTTGCCCGCCTCTCTCCTCATACGAATTGTAATTATCAAACTATAGCTATGGAGAGTAATTGGACTATTTTTGAGTGGCTATATGTGAAAATTCCCCTAATAGTTTAATTTAAACAATATTAAAGTTCATAGGAAATTTTAAAAAGTCCAAAAATAACTGAAGAAAGAAAAACATTGTCTACTTTTCAACAATATAAAATATTTAAGACTTTAAATTTAATTATTTAAATTATCATATTAGTAAATACATTTCTTACAACAACATCAAAGGTAATATATTATAAATACATGCTTAACATCTTGTATTTATTCAATTACCTATTGCACATATAAACAAAGACTCTATGTCCTTTAAGCATATTATATCATAAATAATGATTACGAAAAAGAATGACAACACTAACTTTTTTAAATTTGTTAGGCAAAACAAAACTTAATTTATTTTTATTTCAATCTTCTTTAACGAAGTAAAAACTACTTAAGAAAATGCTAAGTAAAAACGAGTATAAAAGAAATTATGATTCATATCAATTAATAACAATCTCCTAGCACAAGGAGTATTAAGTCGCTGATATATTGGAATTACAATAAACAAAAAAAAATGATTTCAATAATCAAAAACATGGTATCAAAACTTGTTATTTTTTAAGAAGGCGAGAAAAGAGCGAATGTGAGAAGAAAAACAATAACGGGTAGAGTATGGAGTTAGAATAATGTTTTCTGCATAAATAGAGAGAGATGAGCCGTTTCATATTTGTTTTGGTTGTAAAATCCTATTGAAGCTTCTTTTTAGTGTGTGATATGAAATATTCTAAATATTTTGCTCGAGTATTTCTAAAAGAGTAGTTTAGTGTACGCATTTTTTTTCACGTGCGTCTCACATTAATCAATAATATAATTAATATTCAATTCTATAACTAATTTTTTGGGTTGAGTTAAAATTATTTTTAACCAAAACAATCCAACATAATAAACAAAATGTGAAATAATAATTCTATTTCTAGACTAAACTAATCAACAAGCAGTCGAAATCAATACGTGATTTTGTACAATTTGATCAAAAGATCAATTCAAAAATATGATTGCATCTCTACAATACACCACTAATTATTAACAAATTTGGCTAATATGAAGGATCGAATGAATTCCATCAAGTGTTCACCGGAGAATGAGATGATTATTTTTCCTATAATATGATCTTTGACAATATTCAATTCTAAAACTAATCTTTTAGGTTGAGTTAAGATTACCTACAAAGCTAAATAATGGGAAAATATGAATGTGAATAGGAGTGAGCAATCTTCATGTGTTAATGCTTCTTTAGGAAAAAAAGAGAAAGACAATACGTAATTCATGATGTGATAAATGCATGCATTTTAATCATATTTTGTAGACCTTTTCAATCTCTATTGATCTCCTAATGCATATGCTCAAAGCATCCCAAAGTCTACTATGATCAACACACTACAAAAAAAGCAGGGCATTTGCGGCGGTTTTAAAGACATAATACGGCAGTTTCAAACTGCCATAACCTGCAATAACGACGTTATAAGAAAACGCCGTAATCCCTCCTGTCACAAACATATTACAAGGTTTTTCGAAAACCGTTGTAATATATCTTTATAACCGTCGTAATATCCCTTTGTTAATGCGACATTTTTTTTGTTTTATAAATGGTGGTTGAAAACCGTCACAACTACACAAGCAAGAAGGCATCGCCTGCGGCTTCCAATCCAATGACAAGCAAAAGACGAAGAAGTAACTTACTATACCTTACCTCCTTGTGCCCATAGCTTGACCTCCGCCCTTTTCTACCTGCACGGATGCCTTCCCTTCCTTGCAAAGCGAACCTAGTCAAGCAATGGAAGGAGAAAGGAAAAAGACCTTCCTCGCGCACAGACAGACCATCTTTAGCGAAGTCCCTCCTTCCCAACCTCTCCTACAGCATCCATTTCGTCAAAGAAGGACGGAGCAGGCACACTGACTACTCTGATTGGGCGTGGACTGGGAAAAAGTAGCAGCTAAAGGAAAGCTAAAAGGTATTGGCGAAGAAGTAATGGAGGATCTGATATAGATTGAAAAGAGGGAAAGCTAAGCTAGCTAACGAAAGGGTTGGGATTCGCCTCGCCCTAGTACACCAACCAGGAAGAAAGATTTTGTGCTTTTCCCCTTTCCGCCAAACCAGAACGAGAGCCAATCGGGTCGATCAGAATGTCCTTATTTCACAGCGCTATAACATTCTCAAGTTAGAGTCTGACTATCTCTATTCTAAGTAGCACCCGAGAAAGCACACACTAAGCAGATCTTTAACAAAGCCATATCTCCATAAGCATCCAAAGCTGCCTACTCATTGGTAGTGAAAAAGCAAGAACATAGATATGTTTACGAAGCCAAGAGCCACTCATCTGAGCCAGCAGATTCAAATTCTGCTATGCCAGTGCACAAAGCAAGCACACAAGGACTACGTAAATAGCTATGCCGGTGCACAAAGCAAGCACACAAGGACTGCGTAAATCTTTGGTCTGTCTATCATTGCCCATGTTGGGCTGACTCCTTTTTTTAGGCAAGAGGACCCCTACTGATATTGACTGACCTGTTGATAGGCTATAAGTAGGCCGTTTGCTATTGCTATAAGGGCTGCTCGCCTTTATACGGCTTGGCTTCGCTATCGCTCGTAATGGTCGACAGTATTCCTGCCATACCTGAATTCCTATTATTTAGAGCTAGAAGCTTCGCCAGAAGCAAGCAAGATGAGGTCGCTCTGCTTCGTAGACAAGGCTCGTTCCGTACTTTACTTACGAGCTCGTGTAGTACTCACCCCTATCTCTAAAGGGGCTTATGCACTCCACTCGCTGTCTACTAAACGAGCGTTAGAGCGAGCGAGCGAAGCTCTCAATTTAGTGGCTTCCCTCAACCTCCTCTTTCATTTCCGCTTAAGCTTCCCCGGTTTGTGGGATTAATTGATTGGATACCCGAGAGCCATAATCTTTCCTAGGAACAGCTTCTACGACGATAGGCATAAAGGCATGATTAGTTCCACAAATCTCACTGCACTGACCATAGTAAACTCCTTCTCGTTGTACCGAAATAGAGGTCTGATTTAAACGACCCGGTACAGCATCACATTTGACACCTAAGGAAGGTACAACCCAACTATGAGGTACATCAACAGATGTTACAATAAAACATATATGGCTCTTTGCTGGTAGAACCACTCTATTGTCGACTTCTAATAAACGTGATTGACCCAATTCTAGATCATCTTCTGGAATCGTATAACTGTCAAAAGTGAGTGACTGTTCATCGGAACTGTTATAGTCCGAATACTCATAAGGTAGGGTCGACGCCCGCCTCCCCCCAAACTGTACTTGCAAGTTTCCCCGCAAAAAGCTCTCCACGCCTACTCTTAGAAAGAACACTATTTTTCTTTAGTTAGGTAGTTCTCCCGACCGTAAGACCCTTTATGAGTAAGGTTAATCGAAGGCCGGGGAAAGTTTATTGGCAAGAGGGAACCATTTCTCACCCAGCCCTACCTACCCTATGTATTCGAGGGAGAGGCTGGAACCGAAAAAGACCAGGTTCCACACATATGAGACAGGCAGAAGGTATGGGACGAGCAGTTTCTTGAGAATTCGATCCTATAGTCGTATTCTTTGTTCGAAAAATGCACAGTGGAAAGGGATGCTAGTCGGCTCGGCGAAGTTGTAGCCCAAAAAAAGAAGATCCAGAGTGATTCCTCACCTATCCTGTCAGGGGCCCAGTGGAACGCTCGAGTATAGATTCCCTATGCTCATGTAAACGGCCGGGGCCGGCCGGCCCGTAGATCTAAAAGGATCCAGCCATAGGCCTGACCGGATATCGTTTGTCCACAAACAAAACAAAAACAAGGTTGGTTTTTAGTAGTAGTTCATGAGACCTCGAATTCCCACGTTCCAACGTGCATTATGCCAACAGGTCCCATCACCAACTCTAGCTAAGAAGTTGAGTCACCCTTTTTTTTTCTCGAGAGGATCTTAGGCCGAACAGATCACCGGCTCCGAAGGCCTGCAATCGTGACTTTAGTTCCGGTGGTTCGCTTTGCTGCCGGGGTGCAACATTTGTGAGACTTCGAATGGAGTGGTCCGTACGCCCCTCCCCCTCGCCAAGCCTGAAGAAAGGAGCAACTTAGATACCTCTTTGTTAACTATATTCCTGGTTTGCTAAAAGGGTCCTTGGGCCCAATCAATCTCTATACTCTTGATGCAATGGACTCCCCAAAGCCACTAAACCGCTCTCTTCCACCCGATTTGAACTGAACCTCGTTCTAGTGATATTTTATCCCTTTTGAAACTGAAACTCAGTTGCCTATCTGATCCTTGGTCTAATTGGGCCTTTCTCTATAGCTCGAATCGAATAGCTGGGCTAGCCCTTCCCCTGGCTTGGTTGGTTATATAAGAGAATCCCGGGAGAAAGAAAGTTAGACCTTACTTAGGGCGAAAGATTTCTTGGATGGTTGATTCCAGTCTGAAGTCAGTCAAGTCACGAAATTAACAGAAGTTCCCCCTTCCCCCAAACTGTACTTGCAAGTTTCCCCGCAAAAAGCTCTCCACGCCTACTCTTAGAAAGAACACTATTTTTCTTTAGTTAGGTAGTTCTCCCGACCGTAAGACCCTTTATGAGTAAGGTTAATCGAAGGCCGGGGAAAGTTTATTGGCAAGAGGGAACCATTTCTCACCCAGCCCTACCTACCCTATGTATTCGAGGGAGAGGCTGGAACCGAAAAAGACCAGGTTCCACACATATGAGACAGGCAGAAGGTATGGGACGAGCAGTTTCTTGAAGAGCGAATTCGATCCTATAGTCGTCTTCTTTGTTCGAAAAATGCACAGTGGAAAGGGATGCTAGTCGGCTCGGCGAAGTTGTAGCCCAAAAAAAGAAGATCCAGAGTGATTCCTCACCTATCCTGTCAGGGGCCCAGTGGAACGCTCGAGTATAGATTCCCTATGCTCATGTAAACGGCCGGGGCCGGCCGGCCCGTAGATCTAAAAGGATCCAGCCATAGGCCTGGCCGGATATCGTTTGTCCACAAATAAAACAAAAACAAGGTTGATTTTTAGTAGTAGTTCATGAGACCTCGAATTCCCACGTTCCAACGTGCATTATGCCAACAGGTCCCATCACCAACTCTAGCTAAGAAGTTGAGTCACCCTTTTTTTTTCGCTTCAGAATAGAATAGAATAAAGAATGAGATAGTCTATATCCTGTATCGATCATAGGATCACTCTATGAATAGGTCAATTCTCTGTGACCTCCCACCGTTCACGAAATCCCTTGCTTCTCGCAAGAACGGCTCCTCGGTGGAGGAGTAGAAGCGCTGGTCCCCTTCGGTCAACTTGCTTGTGCCTGCTGTTACCTGCCGTAGGACCTCCGTCCCCGAAGCGAAAAAAGAGGAGCAGGAACAAGAGGTTGTCCTCTCCTTACAGTCAAGTGGCTTTCCGCTCCTCTCCTGGCCTAGTAGTTCCGCAACTACTACCGTGGTTGTTGCCAACGGGGATCCCCCATTCCGAAAGGTAACTAGGCCGGCCGTTAGGTCCAAAGTTGTATACCACTGCTATGGTGCCGATAGATTCACTACTTCAGCGCCGTTATCAGACATTGCAGGCTGAGCATCTATTTCTCGTATATCGTTCTACACTGAGAAGAGGGATGTGTACCTCCAGCAACAACAAGAATCGAACCATAGGCTCCTAAAAAGACAGGAATCCCTAAATCCCGCAGAAAAGAACTCACTCCGGGGGGAGTGAGGGGGGTATTCAAAAAGGGGAGCCGCGGGTTCTTTCTTTCCTTGTAGGAAAGGTCTTGGTTTGGTATGGCATTAGAGAAAACTTGTTATGGTTATGCGGCTATATAGAAAAGGCGGGTGGGGCTTCAGGCGGCTTTTTTTATGAATAGTTTCAATAAAAATTCCATCGATTGTAGCTAGTGATTGCCCGGGTCGGTGTGTGATCACCAAAGGTGAAGTAACCCTTCAGATGCTCTCTCCGCCCATGCCGAATACCCCCGGCCGGTTCCGCCGGGTAAGGCCAGGAGCTGGTTTGGGGAATCACGGGGCCTTACTTATTCAGGGGGGACTTGATTCTGAAATGGAATGATTGATAGAATCGATATTTCATAGAAGAATGACCGAGACCATAAAATCCTTTCACACCCGCACATGTGGCTGAATATATAAGGAAGTTCACACACCCTGGAAAAATCCATCCTGTATCCCTGACTTGCCAGCTTGATCGCTTGTCTTATTTACCCTTTTCTTAGCGGGTGGTTTATGTCTGGTCCTTTCGGGTCGCCTGACCTGGGCTGATGGCGCTTCGTAACGGCTTGTCTGGAGTCCAGCGGCTCTCTAAGGCTTCGATGTACTAGTACCTGCCACCAAAACATCGTGAAGGATTCAGTGAACGTCTTGAAACTTAGTAACACAAGACAATTCACTGAATGGTTGTTGGCTCTACCGGAGGAGTCTGAAATCAACAACGTGTAACTGCTTGGGCATTGAGTCTTCCGCTGCTTGAGGAAGTATGTGAGAGGATCGATGTTGAGCAGAAGTGGGGTTAAAGCAGCCAACAACGCATCCCCCTTTACTTAGTAGGGCTTGAAAGGCTGGACAGTTTGTTTTCCTTTCCTGTCCAGTATTTTCAATCCAAGCCGAAATAGGAAAAGCCGCAAGCACCACTAGGCCCGGTCGTCGGTTGAACGTCAGTAGGGCCCGATATTCATTCCTTACTCAAATAGGAAGGTGGCAGTCTCAATCTAGCGGCGTGGTCCAGAACAAGCCTTTCCTTTGCGGATCCATGGGGTTTTTGTTTTGGTTACAAGAAGTGCTTCTTTGCTCGCTTGCAGCGCCTCGACTCGAGTTTCCGCTGTAGGATTGAGTGAGGTGACGAGAGCTGAAGCCAAGGTTCCTTGCTACGCTCCATAGATGTTCGTACGATTCTTGTGGATTTTGGGTGTGTTTGAATTCAGCCTCTCGTTAGGTCTTCACTGAAGGATTGTCCACCTTCTCAAGCCTCTCTACCATACCCTTAGAAAGTGACAACGGATGACTTCCATTACTAAATGGAAGAACTTTTCAAACTAGTTGATAGTTGTTCCCTGGTTGCACCCCACAATGGGTTCTAATTTACTAAATCACATGTTTCTGTTTTCGGAACATCACATGTAGACTTTTTTGGGGGAGAATCACTCGGCGCGGGGCCTCCCGTGTGAGGTCAGGTGATGGTCAACAACTCAGGCAGGAAATGCTGAAAAGCGGCTAACGATGCAAGAGCTCTTTTCCCCTTATACGCTCTAAAAAAAGGGTATGTCGGGTTTTTGGACCCTATGTTGAGTAAGGGTTCCAAACCTTCCAAAAGTGATAGGTATGTGTTCTTTCTTGGCACTCTCTTTCTATATTATGCCAACCTAAAAAGAGCGATGGAAAGTGGATTTCAGGTTCGATAGTCTCGAGAAGGTATTAGCCACCGGTGACCATACTTTCGTAAAAGCACCATTGGGCGGTGGTTCCTCTCCTTCCTCTTGAACCTCGAACAAAAAATCGATCTCGCCATCAGCTCGACTAAGAGTTCCGAATCGAAAAAGTAAACTGAACTTTACTTAAGACGAAGGAAGCGAGTGCCGAAAAAAAACCGCTTTCTTAAGGCTTCAAACTACTAGTCATTAAGACTACTATGAATGAAAGGTAAGGAAGTCCTTTTCTTGACTTAGCCTGCGTGCATTATACCTAACCTTTTCACTTGATTTCAATCTCAACAAAGAAATGAAAGCATAACTCTTTGCTCGCTTGCAGCGCCTCTTAGTCTTTTATTTTAGCCTGCCTTGTGAAGATCTCTCGGGTGTCTACGGCAGATCCGATCAGTCTCGTGATGAAGAGAATTTCCGATGTTGAAAGGTATCGTCACGACAACTCAATTTGTCCGGTAAACTACTCGGGGCTCCCCATGGTTTAGTAAAAGGGAGGGGATATTTTTTCTTCATCCGGGGGTTCATTCATTATGAACTAAAAAGTGGTTGGCTGATTAGTGAGGTCTTAAAAACGTCATAGAATTCATGATCGGCCATTCCATTTTTGCTTTCAGCAAGTAGGCGACGCGAATCTATGCTTTCTATCTTTCAATCGGATACCAATTGCTTGGATGCGTTTGAAAGCCTCGAGATGACTTGCAGAAAAAATGCTTTCTAGGGTTGTCTTGTGTCTCCGAAACAAACGGTCCATTTATTGATGGGCGAACGACGGGGATTGAACCCGCGCGTGGTGGATTCACAATCCACTGCCTTGATCCACTTGGCTACATCCGCCCCTACCCCCGCACAGGTTGAAGTCTCTATCTACGATCAGATCCTTTCTGAACTCCCCTATAACCGCTTATCAAAGAGAAGCTTTTTCCTAGACTATAGTGGCAAGTCTATTGTTGTGTTTCGGAATTAGGGGAAACAAAGCTTCAACAAGTAGAAGCTTCCTGGCAAAGCTTCAAACAAAGAGGTTGGGCTGTTCACTTCATTGATTTTACTTCACTTTACTTAAGATTAAAGATAGGGGCCGGGCGGGCAGTGAAGGCTCATTTAGTAGACAGCGAGCGAGCTGCAAGCACCTACTCCTATCAAAATGAAAAGCAGCAAGCGGAACTTGAACTTGAAGAAGCGGGCCTCTATCAGAGAAAGCCATTGCGCGCTAGCCCCTTGTATAGGGTTCCAAACCTGCGCACCCCTAAACTACAAGCTTTCTTTGAAGCCCCTACAACATGGGATATTTGAAGAATCCCCTTTCTACAAACCTTTCTATAATATATAATATAAGAGAAGCTCTTCGAGCTTTCTTCGCATGCTTGAGCGCATCCCCTTTCTATTAGTAAGGTTGTCAAATTTTATTAGTAAGGTTGTCAAATTTCCTTTAGTTCCTTTATGACTATAATCTAAATAATAGGGGTAGGGGGGCGCTAAGGCGCAACGGCTTTCGCGCAGCTGCTACGCCCTTGCTTCTTGCCTTATCTTTTACTAAGAAACTAATCTAAATAGAAGCCTCAAAGTAAACTTTCTCCCTTCTTGCTTTAGTGAAATAGGGGGCGCTAACGCGACCTTCCTTCAGCTGGCTTCGCCCTATCTATTCATCTATTTTCTCAAATGGATATTTAGGGATCTCTCTTGTTCATAGATCTTGAAACCAGATCAATATCCATTTCTCAATAGATCTATTTATCGATAGAAAGATATAGATCTCTATATGGATCTATCTCCATATCTAAATATGGAAGAACCGACACTTAAAGGGCGTAACCAACGGGAGGCTCTCACCCTGTCCCCGACATTGTTCTCCGACGATGTCCCCTGGGCAAAAGGAGCTGAAAGCCACTTGACTGTAAGGAAAGGAGCCACCATTCTCTTTCTTTCTTCTTCCGATCAGGACAAGTGGGTTGGTTCGTTTCGTCCTCCTATCTACGCAATTCTCTGTCTTCGTTCGTGATCATGTTGGGCGAAAGGTAGTTGTAGAGGAGCGGAAAGCCACTTGACTGTAAGGAGAGGAGCACCCCCTGTTTTTTTCTTTCCCTCATAAGCCTCTGCTACTTCCATAACATGGGCCTTTGACGTGTTCCCCCATATATGTGGATTCTTATCTTCTTTAGTGATGTATGCGCAGATCGGACCCCAGCCCTTTTTTGCCTGGATGTCGCATTGCATTTGCTCGAACTCGGGAAAGACTTTCCTAATCTGGCTTCTAAAGCTATTTTTAGGTGCCCTCTCGACCTTTCCACCGATGTTATAATATAACCCTCCGATTCTATGGTTCTCCCTGGCTACGAGGCCTCACACGGGTAGAGTTCGGTATTCCTTTGTCGATGGCTGACCCAGCTCTTTCCTTTCACCGGTCGGTAAGTGCATCCTATTCCTATTAAGCGGGGCGGCAGTTGCTAAATAAAAAGGTGGCGCCATTCCCGCTAAAGAAAAAGCAATTCTTCATCCAATCTCTGTTCCAGATTCTGGTCTTACCAAGTCACCTTTCTCTAAGGCTAAATAGCTAAATAGCTAAATATCCCCGTACTCTTTTTTCCTATTTTCTTTATTCTTTTATGTCGAGCTTTCGAAAGCCACTGGGGAGGGAGAATGAACGATCGACTGCTAAAGATCTTGAATAAAGCATTGATAGCTTTGCAGAGGAGAAAAACTTTGATTCTTCCCGAAGGTGTTCCTTGCATGCTGAAGTGAACAGGGGCGGTACCAACTACGACTAGAAAGCGGTCACTCCTGTCAATGAATACCATTCATGGTTGTCTATGTTAGTAACATAGCCATAACGACTTTGTTTTACTGCTTGAGGTGGTGATAGCTTTTATATATTTGTTTAATTATAAGCTTGCATAATGCTCTTCCTATTTGTTTGTTTTCTCGGCTTTCTTCTGCCGAACCGAACGAAGACAGTTTCTCGTACCTCTGTACCTATTGCACTGATATCTTCTCTTTCACTCTCTTTCTTCATTCAGGAAAGGTGAAGATTGAATCGGGAACCGAAAATGAAGCAGGAACAGACTTGTCCTTTGGTCGAGTTTGCTTTACTTCCTGAGCCATCACCACTTCCTGCGACAGCTAACAAGGGGCATTTAGGACAACTCGTTTATTTAGCACAACTTCATTCCACTCGGGCCTCTCTTTGGAGAGTCCCTTCTTTCCAATCTATAAATATAGTACTGGCTCGCTATTTATATTATTTCTGCTTGACCGGTACCAAGAACTCCATTTTCACAGAATTCTGGGTCTGGGCGCTTAGCAGCCCCTACTTTCACATTTCTTCCTATGTTGGTCTATTTCCATTTAAACTGACCTGGCTCTGGTTTAGAAGATGGAATTTCATGAGATGTAACAGAAGTCGAAGAGATAAAAGTAGGACTAAGACTAAATGACTCAAAACTAGCATTGAAAGTAGGTCCCTCTTCAGCAGTGCTTTCTTTCACAGCAAGAAAGAATTGAATTAGCCTTGGAGAACTGAACTGCCTTGATCTGAATCTCTGGAACTCACAGAAGACCAAGGCAAGTCCACTCTCAATTCAGCATAAGCTTGGGATCTTTCTTTCCTAAAGCATTTCCCTTGAAGCCAGGTCTTTTTTCTCTTCTTTAAAGCCTAGAGCTGGACTTCTTTTTCCTGACTCGATTCACAGTTTAATCACACTAAGCCAGAGCCCAACCAGGGTGAGAGAGATAGGAGAGTAGGGACGGGGAACCAATGTCACCAACAACACTAGCAGTCTCGGATCTTTGAATAGACAGAGAGAGATGCTCTTCCTGCGGCCCAAGAGCGTATTCGTTCAAAGAGCTGGCAATGACTTTCTTCCCACCCGGAAATCGTAGTAAGCCAGGAGAAAGACATTCACATATTCCCCAGGCACGGGATAAAGGGAAAGAGAGAGCCGAGAGCTGGGAACGCAATAAAAAGAATTTCCCTCTCCCTGTAGGTCGAGCTGAATTACATCCACCCTCTCACTTCGTTCGAGCTTCCTTTTCAGCCCTCTCACGGGAATCTTTTAATTTAGAATACGTATGAGACTACCAAAGCAAATTAAACTTCTTTCCCTGGAGCAGCAACTGAGAGAGAAAATACCGGTTTATTCATCTGAATCGGAAAAGAGCTAAGCCCGAAAGTCTCGGAACTCTCTTCTCTTTCAATGGCAGCAGCTAGTTTAAGTTCAATGTCAGCCGGATTTCTAAGCACTAGTCTTTCCTTCTCACCTGCTAACTCATAGAAAGAAATAGAGTCAACCCATGCGCTTTTCGCGGGGTGAGCAAAAAGCCTTTCCCTGGATCCTGGTATGAACTCAAAAAAAGCATTTACCCGTCGCTTGCTCCATCTGCAGAGCTTTCTCTTGTTCACAGCAAAGAGAGCGGATTCGTTCAAGCAAGCTAATCACATTACCCTTTCTAGGGTAGGGGCACGGTACGATGTCATTACTCTCTTTTGCTCCCTCACTCCTTGAAGAAGAGCGAACAACTGATCTTTCCTGGTCCTTTCGAACCAGTCTTTCTAAACCTGGAAAAAGACTTTGGCTATGATTCGATCTCGAAAGCCCAGACTTCATAAAAGGCGACTGACTCTTCCACTGTTACATGAACCATTCGCTCCGTTTTTGATTCTTCTTCTTCTATTTAAGTGAATAGATCTTTGTGATTCAATCGATTCGATTCTCATTCTCACCCTCGGTGAACTCCCTTTAAGGACAGAAGCGCATCCAAACCTCGTTCTTTTGTATTATTTGTTTGTTGGAATAGATAATATACATATATGATCAGATGCATATGTAGGTAAGGACTGCTTAGAGTTGGACACAGAATGCCTAATTAAAATTGAAATGTACAATGATCCGGGAAATAAGATTTTCCTTTTCTTAAAAGAGAAAAAACGAAATAGATCCACTTTCTGGATTATTGCCGATGTAATCATAAAAAGCTAATTTTTCAGGGACCGGATAAACTTTGATTTTCGGCTAACCCAGCACCAACTCTTCAATAGATTTCTTGCTGGAGTTCCGTCCTTTAAGCCAGGGAAGCTGCATCTACTTCAATTGATGATTTCTCACCTTCAGCCTCTATACTATATTACATCAAATAGAAGCGATGGTACATATATTGACCTAACCAAGCTAGTATGAATCATCTCAGCTCCGATCATAGTGGGTGACTGCGGGAGATTAGTTTCAAGCCACTGCCTCGAGAGCTGCCTACGAAAGAGTTCCGGCTATGCTTCGCCATCATAACATTCATAAACGAGATTGATAGATGAATAGAAGAGTCCAGCCACAATCATTATTGATTCGCCTGTGAGTAGTTCAACCGCTCGAACTCAAAGAGATGAGCCTAACAGTGCCCTAAGCCAAAATAGAGAGAGGAGAAGAATGCAACTATCTAATCGGGATCACAGTTCCGACCATTCCTTTGAAGGCCGAAAGGTGAAGAAGTATTTAGCCATAATCTCTGCGGAACAGTCTTATCAAAGCGCTCTCTTTAACCAATCAACCAAGACAGATGGAATGAAAGAAAGAAAAAGTTGCTCCGCAGCTCGCCCAGAAGAAGATAAGACCCGCCACTATAGATTTGTCAATCCTTGGGCTTGGCCAAAGACATACCCGGCATACTAAGACTAAGATGAATCATCTCAGTTCCTCAACAGGCCTAGTCCCTAAATCCCTAAACTAAATAGGACGCTTATAATCGCGATCATGCCGCATCAGCTCTTTCAGTCACTACTACCTGTGTCGCACCTACAGTGGCAGAGAGTTTGATAAGACTCTCGGATAAGAAAGATCAATCCTGAATAAGCTTCAGCGGATTCTCATTATAAATCTTTTTATAAGCAAGGAGCTATCTATAGGAAGATAATTGCCAGGTCAGTCTGGTCGGAAAGAAGCTTGCTTACACCTTGCTTTATATTGAAAGAAGTCTTCCTCCTTGAGAAGGTAGCCTTTCTATCATTTAGTGGATAACTCCTTGCTCCATTCCGCTTAAGGGACAGTCTTTGGCCCAGGTAAAATAAAACCAGGCCTCCCCTTCCACCCAAGTGGACTATTCTCTCCTTATGGAGTCTAAGAAAAGAGAGATATCCTTGCGCAAGGCGAAAGATCGATGTCCTTCAGAATTCTAAAAAGATCAAGAATTGCGTGCCTTTAGATCCCGTCTTTCTTGATTACTATGCTTTACTAGGTGATGATATCCTAATCACCGATGTAAAAGTGGCAGAGCAGTACAGACAATTACTGGATCAGCTCGGTGTTACCATTTCAGAATCAAAATCGATTATATCTTAAAATGGTACCATCGAGTTTGCTAAAAGGTATTGGA
This sequence comes from Solanum tuberosum, assembly GCF_000226075.1. Lineage (NCBI taxonomy): Eukaryota > Viridiplantae > Streptophyta > Magnoliopsida > Solanales > Solanaceae > Solanum > Solanum tuberosum. The sequence continues at coordinate 71,866 of NW_006239590.1, read as the reverse complement.
CGAAAGATATGCAAATTGATCTTTCTCCAATATCTCTTAGAGCGTTGTTGTCTTGTAGGACAATCGTAGGTCTTTGTACCCTTGCAACCAAATATGATATTAATATATCAATTTTACAAAGGTTGGGGGGTGCGGGCTTCCGTGTTCGTTCTCGCATTCATTCTACCCAGTCAAAACGATGGGAACGATTGAAAGCGGCTTGCTCAAAGCTAGGTAAGTCACATCTATTACCTCTAGAATATTGGATTGGAAGGCGGCGCCCTCACCCCTCAATCCTTATTTGAAAGGAAAGATAATAGATTTTCTCCAAAAGGAATTAAAACCTAAGGAGTTACAACACTTCCCTGAAGGGTTGGTGTTTGATGGTGAGCGGGAGATACTTGAACGCACTGTTGTACGTCAATGGATGGAACAGTGGCTGCGATGGTTTTCCTGGTACCATATTACTGCGCTGTCAGAAGAGGTTACTATCAGTCAATTGATGGAAGTTCCTATGTGTAGTAAATCCTGGAGAAGAACAAATGAAGATCAAAATTTGATCAAATTTGGACTAATATGGAAATGCTACGACATGGGTGAAGGATGGGATATCTCAACTACACCAAGGTGGTTGTTATGTCCTTATCCAAACTCTTCCGGAGATAATGAGGGTGATGTCATGATGGCACCAGTCAATTAACCATTAATGGTGAAAGGACGCAGGTCATCTGAATTTAGGTGCATCTGAGCACATAGTCCCTCTTGGTAAAATTTCGGAAATGGGAGGGTGGCCAGGAGGGTAGCTTGTAGTTAGAGGATTGGTTGTCCTCTACTACAAACACCCAAGTGAAATCGTTCTTTACTCGCTACAAGTATTTCGCCCTAGCTCTCTAGTTCTATTAGCTATCGTTACATTTTTTGACTCGTGGAAAGTGGAAAGGCAGAAGCGTCGGCTAGTCAGTCACGGACTACTTGACTTCCTTCTGATGATTCAATGTTAATGACCTCATTCAATCTTTTTTTGAGCCTTCGCTATCGTGGGCTAGATGGATAGCTAGTAGTTATGAGCAACAGTCCCCTGACTATTGATAGGAAAAGATGTAGAGGTGCGTGCCACACTCACGAGGGACTGAGAAGTTGACGAAGTAGCGAATTAAATGAGAGGCTAGAGTCAAAGGCGAGCCAATGAGCTTCTCAGTTAATGAAGAGCTTCCTTTGATGTGAGCAGAACTATCTATTTCAATTATTAAGAAAGTGGCCCTCCATTCCTACTTTGAGGAGTAGATTGAAGGGCTTATCGCTTCTCCTACTGCTGCTCCCGGCCCCGTCCCGCAGCCGACCGATCTGCTACCTTAACTTTAGAAAGATCGTTTTTGTTCAACATTTTTTTCTAGAAGTAGGGAAAGTAAGAGAAGAGTGAATGAAGACCCCCACGGAGCGGTAAGGAGATCGATGAGTTTTTAATCTTCCTTTTTATGTATGAAATTACAGACATATAGTGAATGGACGAGCCCCTTCAACTTCGAAGCAGCTTCCTTTGTACTTCCCTTCGTAAAAGGGGTAGGAAAAAGAAAGAGATTAGATAACTATAGAGCAGATTCAGATCCAACTAGCAAGGCATACGGTCTTGGACACTTAACCAAGCTCTTGATGAGCGGTATCCACCTTCACCTTATTCTGTTCTCCTTAGCCTCTGGCTTGGGAGTGGTGAAGCAAAGGGTCAGTGAGATCGACCCCGATCAGTGCAGTTAGATAGTTAGAGTTAGTAGTTTCTTCAACAATTCTAAAAAGAGGAGTTGCTCTTAGAGTTAGGGAGCGAGTGGAATAAACGAGTTCAATACGCTGGATAAGAAGCGTAGTATACGAAGCGATCACTAGAGCGAAGGGGTTTAATAGGCAGAAAGGACTACTAGAGCTATA
>NW_006239590.1:62792-66142 GCF_000226075.1 Solanum tuberosum | reverse complement strand
GTCAAAACTGGAGCGGAGGTGAGCTTATCTTTCAACAATTGGAAGCTATTTTCACAAGATTTCGACCATTTGAACTTGGACTTCTTTTGAGTTAAGGCTGTTAATGGAGATCCAATAGATGAAAATCCCTCAACAAACCTCCGGTAGTAATCGGCCAAACCCAAAAAGCTTCGGATGTCGGAAGGATTCAAAGGTCTAGGCCAACTTTTGACCGCATCGGTTTTCTTTGGATCAACTTCTATTCCCTCACTAGAAACAATGTGACCAAGGAAAGCAACCGATCTTAGCCAAAACTCGCACTTGCTAAACTTAGCATAGAGTTGGTGATCTTTGAGGGCCTGCAATACTATCATCAAATGATTCATGTGATCGTCGTCACTTTTAGAGTATATCAAGATGTCATCAATAAAGACAATAACAAATGAGTCTAGAAAATTTCTAAACACACGATTCATAAGGTCTATGAAAGCCGTCGGGGCATTTGTAAGACCAAAGGACATCACTAAGAACTCAAAATGACCATATCTTGATCGGAAGGCTATTTTCGAAACATCAACACCTCTCACCCTAAGTTGGTGATAACCCGACCTCAAATCAATTTTTGAAAAGTAACTCGCTCCTTGGAGTTGATCAAATAAGTCATCAATCCTAGGGAGTGAATACTTGTTCTTAATGGTCACCTTATTTAACTGTCGGTAATCAATACACATACGAAGAGATCTATCCTTGTTTTTCACATATAACACCGGTGCACCCAAAGAGATATACTAGGTTGGATGAAACCCTTATCCAACAAATCTTTGAGTTGAGCTTTTAATTCCTTCAACTCCGCCGGGGCCATCCAGTAAGGAGGGATTGAAATGGGTTGCGTATTCGGCAATAAATCTATGCCGAAATCTATTTCGCGTTCGGGAGGAATCTCGGGTAAGTCATCGGGAAAGACTTCTGGAAATTCCTTCGCTACGGGGACCGACTCCAAAGGAGGAATTTCGGACTCAAGATCCTTGACCCTCACAATATGATAGAGACAACCCTTAGAAATCAACCTACAAGCTTTTAGACATGAAATGATCCTTCTCCTAGGAACGGAATTTCCTCCCTTCCATTCAAAAATGGGTTCATTAGGAAATTGAAACTTCACAATTCGGGTCCTAGAATCTATGGACGCAAAACAAGCATGAAGCCAATCCATCCCCAATATAACATCAAAGTCTAACATATCAAGTCCCACCAAATCAACCAAAGTGACTCTATTGGGAAATGATATGGGACAACCCCTATAGACTCTGTTAGCAACTATGGAATCACTCACCGGGGTAGAAACTGAAAAGGGTTTATCTAAGACATCGGGAAGCATATCAAACTTTATAGCCACTAAAGGGGTTACAAAAGACAAATTAGCACCGGGATCCAACAATGCATAAACATTTATTGAAAATACTTGCAACATACCGGTCACAACATCCGGAGAGCTCTCTTGATCACCTCGGGATTGGAGAGCATAGAAGCGATTCTTCTTAGGAGCATCGGGATTTGAGCCACTTGCTTGTGCTTGAGCATTTTCCCTTCCTTGAGCCTTTAGCATAGGGCAGTCCCTCCTCATGTGGCCTCTCTTACCACAACCATAGCAATTACCCGTGCCAACTAGGAACTTGCCTTCATGTTTTCGACCACACTTTGTACAAATAGGCTTCTCAACATAAGGACCACCACCTCTTGCTTCTTCAGGCTTGGGGGTAGACACTTTACCTTTGTTTACCCTTGGAGTGTTAGAAGGACCTTAGTTGGAAAACCTCTTTTTGAACTTTGGTTTATCTTGGTTTTCAAACCTAACCTTAGAAGAATTTCCATCATCAGCCCTTGACCTCTTCAATTCTCTACCAACTCACTTAAGCTTTTGCTCCTCAATTTGCTTGCCATGAACCATAAGGAGAGAAATGTCCATGCTTGGGATTAGCATAGCCGACCTACATTCATTCAACACAAGATCGGATACACCCATAACAAATTTGTTCATTGTAGCTCTAGAGTCCGACACCAAAGTATGGGCATGCTTGGACAATTGAGTGAACTTGAGGCCATACTCCTTCACACTCATACCCCTTTGACGGAGGTTGATGAATTCTTGCATTTTCCTCTCCCTTAGTTCCAAGGGGAAAAACCTATCAAGAAATCATCTTGAATGTAGTCCAACTTATCGGACCCTCTCTAATAGGTCTCCCTCTTTCCATTGTTCATACCACACTTGTGCCACATCTTTGAGTTGAAAGGCGGCTAACTCCGTAATTTTCTTGAGAAGACACACCCATACGCCTCTAGAACCTGAAACACTTCATCAATGAACCCTTGTGGATCTTCTTCCACTTTGGATCCAAAGAAAGTAGGGGGATTCATCCTTGTGAAATCTCTTATCCTAGAAGCGGTAGTGCTAGCATTGGGGCTCACTTGCACCCTAGCATCCCTAACAACTTGAGTGGCCAACACTTGAGTCAAATTATGAATAGCAAACTTTATCTCAACTTTAGACATAGCACCTTATTCTATAGGAACTTGAGGGTTTTGAGGAGCTTGAGGGTGAACCGCCTCATTCACATTCTCCTCACCGGTCCTCCTTGCATTGTTCCTTCTTGTATTCATTGCCTATAAGTACAAGAGAATGGTTAGAATAAAAGGAATAAATAGAGTTAAGACTCTTAGGCACGACTATGGAATAACAAAAGAGTGAAAGTTCCTAAGCATCTCGTAGCCTCTCATTTATAAGTGTGGCGCGCTTCACACCCATGAACAAGACTCTACTCGACGTGGTATCTTGTGACATGAATCCTACATTATTCTCAACCTTATGCTCTGGTACAAAGTTTGTAACGACCCGAGAGAACCCCCTAGTCGTTACCGGCGTATTCGACCTCAAAAAGGTCTTATACAAGCCCTTAGCATTCGTCATAGCATGTATCATAGAATAAAAAATTGTGGAAAATTAAAACTTTACTTTGTAAGTTCAACTTCACTTCATATATGAAAAATATAATCTAACTTCATCACAATGCACCATCTAGACATAGGAGTATCGAAAATGGGACTTTAGCCCTCAAATCAATAAGAAGTCTTGAAAATAGGAAGTATAAGAATGTCTTTTAACATAAGAAAAGAACTAAACGTAGAAGCTAGATCATAGGGTCTTGTCCTCGAACTTGAGGAGTCACCAACTTGGGGAAGCAACTCCAAGTGTCTTGAGAAGTAAACTTGAATCCTCAACGGCCCCAAAGGGAGAAAATATGGGTTAGTACAACACACGTACTAAGTATGGCTACTATGCATAAAAACCATTGAAACATGCATAAAATGACATT
>NW_006239590.1:60954-62033 GCF_000226075.1 Solanum tuberosum | reverse complement strand
ATTTCTTCTAGAAACCCTAACTTACTAAACATGAGGGTTTCTATCTCATGAGACAACACATACCGTAGGTAATCCGGGCTTTCTAAACGTGAGGAAACCCATGTGAGGAGCCGGACTTACTAAACGTGAGACCCCCATCTCATTTACATGCCCTTTTCGGTGCCAAGCATCTAATTCCCTTCTGAAATCATCTTTAGTCATCACACAAGTTCACATTAGCCTTTAATAGACCCTTATGTACACATCTTACCATAATAGCTCATATATGTTCATAAGTGAGTAACAATCCTTTCACTTTAGAGACACTTAGCAAGTGTGTAAACCTTTCACTTTACATTACACTACAATCATGAGAACCACATTTCAATCATATAGCAATCGTACCATAATATACATACATACTTCATAGCTAATTCAAGTGTAGAGGGTTAAGAATGAGGAAACTAGGTCATCAACACCACAACAACACATTAGGTATAGCATCATTACAATCTAAGTAATTCACCTTCCATACTTGAGTTCAAAGAAGAACCAACCTTCATACCTTCTTGCCCTTCGTGGGACATCCATACTTCAATTACCAAGCAATTCATAACCAATACATAATACAAGGTAATTCATGAAGTAATAACACAATCAACGTCAATATAAGCAATTGACATATTCCCTTCATAGCCTTCAAGGCTTCATTACAAGACTCAAGCCTAATTTCATAGAAATTATACATAACCTAGGGTAGAATCATCATACAAACATGAATTACATAACATCACATTCAATTCATAGCCTTCAAGCAATATCCAACACAAACTAGGGTTAGAATTAGGAAAAGATGGGGAAACATGGGTCTCATGGGGAATTCTTCAAGAAACCACCAATACAACATAAATTCATCCATAATTGTTCATATAACATCAATCAAAGTTAGTTTATCACATTAATTTCACTTTAGAAAGAAGAATCACGTTTTTGGATTGAAATCTAGAAATTGAAGATTTTAAAATTCATCTTGAAGGGGCCTCTTGGGGAAAGGAATCCCAAGAGTGATAAGCAACCATACCTTATTGACGAATTAACCA
>NW_006239590.1:44148-60844 GCF_000226075.1 Solanum tuberosum | reverse complement strand
TTTAATGAAGTAAAAATAGATTTATGAATTTCTGCATTTTCGTCGCGGAACAAGTCTGCGAGGCGGAGCTGTTCCCTGAAGATATTTGGAATAAAATTTAGAGACAGTAGAGTCTGCGACACGACTGCGTCGCGAACAAAGTTTTTTCTCCTTGGGGGAGCAAGTCCGCGACGCGCCCTTTTTCCCTGCAAGAGCAATTTGAATGATGCCTTGGCAGCTTGCTTGGCCAAGGTTGGGGTCCCCTTTGGGTCCCCTTATGGTGGTCCCGGGGGGTCGTATCAGAATGTTTTGACCCTATAAACATATATTTACCTATTTTAACTCTTTTTACACGATTACACCATCATACGACACTCCCAAACCTGCCCAAAACCTAAGGACACACTAGAACACATTCCTCTCTAGTTTCCGGACGTCGTGGTCGTTTCTTGACGTTTAGACTTTTACTTTTCCAAACCAAGTCAATTACAGTAGTTTAGGTTTATAAACATCGTTTTAACTATTTTTAAGTCATTATTCATAAAATGAGGCTCTAACTTAAGTCATAGAATTTCTGGGGTGTTACAGTTTCTCTCAATAGAAACCACAGTAATCCCACCTTTCTTAAGCACACATTGAACAAGACACACCACACTACTATTTGCAATGGGATAGATAACTCCAGCATCCAACCACTTGATGATCTCCTTTTTAACTACCTCTTGCATAGGCGGATTTAATCTTCTCTGGTGCTCAATACTAGGCTTGTTATCTGGAATGAGTTGGATTTTATGAGAACAGATAGTAGGAGGAATCCCAATAATGTCAGCAATAGTCCACCCAATAGCTCGCTTGAACCTCTTTAACACAGAAACCAAACACTCTACTTGTCGCCCAGTCAAATCTGCCACAATGATGACCAGTTAAGTCTCATCTTTTCCCAAGAATACATACCTCAAATGTGATGGTCGAGCCTTAAGCTCCAATTTCGATGCCTCCTCAACAGATGGTCTTGCGGGTGGGGACTCACGATTTTTCATGTATAACTCCAGCTTCTTTGGTTTTGAACAATATTCGTACCTATCAATTGCAGCGACTAACTCATCATACTCTTCAATACCATCACTCTCAAAGTTCATCATAACTGCTGCTATTGCATCAACACCCCGTCTTTCTTCAATCTGCACCTCAGACCCACTCTCAACTCTATATGTTATCCCAGCTACTGATTGGAGCTCATTACTCTGCTTCATAAACCTACAAATATTAAAAGTTGCCTCTTCATTGTTCAGTCTGAACTTCATCTGCCCCTTTTCCATATCAACTAAGGCGCGACCAGTGGTAAGGAATGGTCTTCCAAGAATGATGGGAACCTCAAAATTGACCTCACAATCAAGAATCACAAAATCTGCCGGAAAGATGAACGACACCACTTTCACTAGTACATCATGGAGCACACCAGTGGGCCTATTCACAGTCCTATCGGCCATGAGCAACCGCATCGCAGTCCGTTTTGGATCTCCCAGACCCAATTTCTTGTAAATAGATAATGGCATCAGATTTATGCTAGCACCAAGATCACACAATTCCATAGCAAAATGCAACAACCCGATAGTACATGGAATAGTGAAGGTACCAGGATCCTCTTTTTTCTGCACAAGGGACCTTGTAGCAATAGCACTATAATGTTGCAATCTATCATCATCTTTGAATCTCACTACCCTCTTCTTTGTCACCATGTCCTTTATAAATTTTGCATACCTAGGCATTTACTCCAAAGCCTCTATCAACGGAACATTAATTGAAAGTTGCTTCAACATGCTAATAAACCTGCGGTATTTGCCTTCTTCACTAACCTATGTGGGAAGGGAGGTGGAGGTCTAGATTTGGGGACAACTTTCTGAGTTACCTCCATTTCTTTCTCTGTCGCATTCTTGGACTATCCACTTACCTCGACTGCATCATCATCTTTACTATTCTCAATTTCCACCCTACACGGCATAGTTGGATGAATGGTTTGCTTACCCCCTCAAGTAGTGATTGCCATACAATACACATCATTCTTTGGATTCTGGATGGTGTTGCTAGGAAGAGTGCCAGGTTGACGTGGATTTACTATAGTTGACAACTGAGTCATCTGTTGCTTAAGATGCTTGATTGACACTGCATGTGCATCAACTTTTTGACCAATACAAGACAAGTCATTTCTCATCTCCTTCACATTCTCATCAGTTGCATCAAACCTCCTTATCATCTTCTGCATCATATCCTTAATACGTGACATATTACTTCCAGCTTCCCTAGGACCAGATTCCCGATTTTGAGGGGGAACATAAGGTCCAACCTGATCATTTATATTGCCATAGTTGTTCTGGTTGTAGTTGTTGTCACGATTGAAGTTCCCATCCCGAACATATTGACCCTCTCGGTTGTAGTTGCCATAGTTCTGACCTTGGTTTCCATGACTTTGGCACAAATTATCTGTAGTGGAACCTTGGGCATTTTGTCGGAAACCCCCCGTCTACTCATTCACCGCATAAGCATCCTCTTTAAAACAATACTCTTCTGCCGGTGGTGGAATCTTAGTCAAATAGTTCATAACATTTACCTTCTCCGCTCCTCTAGTCACATGTTTTAACACCAACCCTAGTTCAGTTCTCATATGTGCCATCTCCTCACGAATCTCATCTGCGGGCTGGTTGTTTGTAGCTTGAACGAAAAATGTGTTCCTCCCAGTGTCTAACTTTCTAGTGCTCCAAGCTTTATTATTTCGAGATATCTTCTCCTTTTTCTCTGTAATTTGTGCAAAAGTGCATTCACCGTACGAACCTCCTACAATAGTATCGAGCACTGCCTTACCATTATCATCATGTCCTCGGTAGAAGTACTCCTTCAGCGACTCATCATCAATATGGTGATTCGAGACACCCCTCATGAAGGCAGTAAACCTATCCCAAGAACTACTCACAGACTCTCTAGGTAATGCTACAAAGTTGTTGAGTTTATCCTTTTTTTTTCAACTTCTTGGACACTGGAAAGAATCTTGCTAAAAACGCCTCCGTCAACTGCTCCCATGTATAGATTAAGTTGTAGGGGAGTTCATTGAATCACACAGCAGCATCTCCAGTCAATGATAGGGGGAACACACGCAACCCAATGACGTTCATATCCCAATACGGTCGACCTATACAACTTTTGCAGACATGATTAAGTTTGGCTATGTGAGCATATGGATCATCCGATGGCAATCCTGCAAACAAGCCCCTCGCTGTAAGCATCTGCATCAAGCTACTGGTCACCACAAATGTATGTCCCTGAGGTAGAGGTGGTAGGACAAGAGGTCCATCAGAATCGGCAATATTAGGGTTTATCCTGAGATTTTCATGCAGATTTGGTCCTTATGGTTCCTGTGCCCTCAGTGCATCTCCCAATCTATTCTTAATTGGAGCCTGATTATTCGCATCAATTACCCTTGGAGGTTGCAATCCAACACCTTCACCTAACTCTCCCCCCATAGGGTTAACCGAAACTCCTTGATTATTCATTCTTCGCAAAGTTCTATTCAGTTCGGGATCGTAGGGAGTAAGTGGTTCGCCTTGGCTTCGTGTACTTGACATACACTAGAGTAAGACCCTGAGAGAGACAAAAACAAAAGAAAAAGTAAAATTAGGAAATATTTGACTAAAGTTCAATAATGCAATTAAACTTAATCTAAAAGCCAAATTCCCCGGAAGCGGTGCCAAAATTTGATACACTCAAATTACACCTCTTTTCAGAAGCATAAGCGATCGTTATCACGTAAAGAACCCAACTTGTAGGTTGGGGTCGATCCCACGAGGAATATGGTTTAGACTTAAGTTCAATAACGATTATATTCGTTTAGCCAATGTATTTTCGAGACAAATAAGTAAAAAGGCGAGAGGGAGGGAGATTTGTGTAACAAATTTTGGAAATTATAACAGTAGTTAGTAAGCAAGATTCAAACTTTTGTTGTTATCAAATTGAGAAGGAAACTAGGGCATATATGTTCCCCATAAGCTCATAACTCTGTAATCCTAGTAATAGCAATTCCTTCCTAGTGTTATTACATGCAAAGTGATAAGCTATGTATCTCTAAATCCTTGGTCCGGCTACGTGTGGATAATTTACTAACCCTTACCATTACCTCATATTAGACGTCACATCGATGTATGGCTTAGTTTTCACCCTCGCACCAATCGACATTAATTCTATTAGATAGTATCACACTAAATCTATGTTGATAATTCTTTTCTTATTAACTACCTCCTTGGTTCGGCAAGTAGCAACAAGGCGAGTTCTAACGTTCCGCACCGTTAAAAGGACTTCTAGACGAAAGAATTATCAATACATGCAAAACACAATTCGAGAATTACTTAGTTACTATTCATACTTCATTAATCGTTCATGGTTCCCACAACCCTAGTTGTGGATTTAGTTACCCATGTTAGCAAGAAAACAATTCATAATGTTTGAAGAAAAAATCATGAACTTACGTAGTATAGTAGAATAATCCCAGAATTTCAACTTGAATTTCGAAGTAAAAATCACCAAAACGTGCTTAGGAAATTAAGAATTGCTAAAAGTTGCAAGTTAATCTCCAAAGCCAAAAACTAGAATAAAGTAATGAAGTCTAATCCCCAAAAATGACGTTTACATGCCCTACATATAGAAAAATAAGTCCTAACTAAAAAGGAACAAATAAGGAATAATGTTCCAGGACGCGGTTTCGATCGACGATACTGACCTACGGACCGTGGATTGATCTACGGTCCGTAGGTCCCTTCCGTGACTCAGGACTTAGCCATTTTTCAACTTTAACAATTGACACCTCCCAGCTTCAATCGACGGATCTGCAGTACGGTCCGTAGATCCTCCTCTGTAGCTCCACACTTAGAATCTTTCAAAATCAGGTACTGGAACCCCTTTTAGTCGCATTTGACAGATCAACAGTACGGTCCGTCGTTTGCAACTGTGGTTCCACACTTGGTCAAGAATTTCCTAATCTTCCTCCATGCATTGCTAGTCCATCTATGATCATCATCTACGGAACGTGAATTGACCTACGATCCGTCAATCAAATCCGTAGATGGGCTTTTCTGCACATTCTTCAGCTGTGTCTCTTAGTTTTCGCGTCTGAACATATTTACTGCAAACATAATAAAAATACAGAAAAAACCAATACAAAATGGCCCTAGACATACACAACTCTTAAGTGAAATGTATTAAAAATACCGTAAACTCATGGTATATCAGTAGGTCTCGTAGGTCACCCCCTAGCTTAGTGAAATTTTTAGATCCCAAAGTTGGGTTCTACGGATGGCATGTATGGACTGTAGGAAGACCTACGAACCGTACATGGAATCTGTCAAATGTGGGTCAATTTTAAGGTTACAGTTAAGGCTGGCAAACGGACAGGACCGGATCAACAGGACCGGTTTTACCGGAAACGGTCCTCGTTACCGGATTTCGTTACCCGAACCGGTTTTACCGGAAATTTCCAAAGGTTCCGTCCGGTCCCTTAGTTACCGGATTGGAACCGGTTTGGACCGGACTGGAACCGATTCTTACCGGATCATTGTGTACCAGCTATTTAATTGTGGTAGTCCGGTATTTCTTCTTTCGGCATTGACCCAAATATTTCATCTATTTCGTCTTCTATTTGGCTATTTAATTGTGGTAGTCCGGTATTTCTTCTTTCGGCATTGACCCAAATATTTCATCTATTTCGTCTTCTATTTGGCTATTTAATTGTGGTAGTCCGGTATTTCTTCTTTCGGCATTGACCCAAATATTTCATCTATTTCGTCTTCTATTTGGCTATTTAATTGTGGTAGTCCGGTATTTCTTCTTTCGGCATTGACCCAAATATTTCATCTATTTCGTCTTCTATTTGGCTATTTAATTGTGGTAGTCCGGTATTTCTTCTTTCGGCATTGACCCAAATATTTCATCTATTTCGTCTTCTATTTGGCTATTTAATTGTGGTAGTCCGGTATTTCTTCTTTCGGCATTGACCCAAATATTTCATCTATTTCGTCTTCTATTTGGCTATTTAATTGTGGTAGTCCGGTATTTCTTCTTTCGGCATTGACCCAATCTCGAAACAACACCGATATTTCCAAACTATCCTTTGCTAATGAATATCGATGATCTCCAATCATAAATCTCGCCGCACTAAAGGCTTGCTCTGAAGCGACCGATGATGCTTGAATCGCTAGCACATCTCGAACAATCCTAGCAAGGGTCGGAAATTGATTTTCACGATTCTTCCACCATACTAATATTGGAGCTTGAAGTTGTCCTTCTTCATGCCTAATCTTTTCCCGTGCCTGATTGAAATATAAATCAAAATCATTATTAGTAGATGATTCAAGCTCAAGATAATCATCCATCCAATCATCCGTATCATCGCTTCTAGGTTTACAAGATGGAGGTTCAACTATTGGAATATTTTTTTCCATAGATTTATATGTATTATATAACTCTCTAGCTTTTATATATATATTACTTTTACAATCTTCAACACTAGGAGTTTCATCATCTTTAATTTCTAAATTTGCATAAATCTTTTCAACCATTCTTTCAACACCTTTTAATTTGTAATTTGGGTTGAAAGTAGTAGCAGTCAAATAGATTTGAGGAATAGGGAAAAAATATTTTTTGAATTTTTCAATCATAAAAGCAAGGGAATTTTCAAATCGATCTTTTCCTTTATATTTTGCAAATTCAGATGAAATAGCTCAAATATTTACTAAAACGCTTTTCCTTTATATTTTGCAAATTCAGATGAAATAGCACAAATATTTACTAAAACAGAAGAAATAGTTGGATAATATTGACCAGAAGCAGCATTTGTTGCTTTATAAAAAATACTTAAAAATTCAATAAGTTCTTTTGTATTTTCCCAATCTTCATAGCCAATTCTCAAATTCGGGTCCGCATTATGAGCATTAAAATCTAATTGTACCGGCTCTTGATAAATATAAGCAACTTGAAGCATTTCAAATAAAGAATTCCATCTAGTGCATACTTCTTTTGGAACTTTTCTATATTCAAGTCCACATTCTTTACAACGATTTTTAAATTCTGTAATTCTAGCTTTTATTTTAGCTTTAAAAATCCAATTACAAGCAAGTCTAATTTTTTCACAAGAAATTCTAAATTGAGAAATACCATATTTTACTATCAAATTATATACATGTGCGACACACTTAATATGAAAAGAATAATTATCAATTGGACAAAGTTTACATTTAAATAATCAATTGCTTTTAAATTATTAGAAGCATTATCTAAAGTGATACTCATTATTTTATCACATATTCCATAAAATTGTAAAATAGAGCTTATTTTTTTTGCTCTATAAGAACCGGTTTTAGTTTCTTCAACATATTTATAGCCTAATATTCGTTTTTGCATGTTCCATTCATGGTCAATCCAATGAACAGTAATTGTAAAATTATCATTACCATTAGGACTACGTCCCATATCAGAAGTAATACATAATCTACCATCATAATAAACAAATAAACAACGAAGAAAATGACAATATTCTTTTTGATATTTAAAAAGATCACTTTTAATTGTACTTCTTGGAATACCTTCATAATATGGGTTATACAATTTTAAGATCACTTTTAATTGTACTTCTTGGAATACCTTCATAATCTGGGTTATACAATTCCCGAATATACTGAATAAAACCAGGATGTGAAGGAAATGAAAAAGGCAAACCACAAACAGCAACCATTTTAGCTAATTCTCTACGATCTTTTTCTTTACTATATGTGCGGTGTGTGCTTCGGCTAGCCGGGTTAGTCATATTTAATTCACTTTGAACCATATTAGAACCTCCAGCTCCCATAGAATTTTCAGGTTGAGGTATTCCATTTCTATTAGCCCTTTCTATATCATCTAGGCGAGCAAATTCTTTATTACACTTTCTCAAATGTGTTCTTAGTCGTCCCGTTCCCCCTTGTGTACCCGTAGTTACATGTTTCATGATCAATTTACATTTCGTGCAAGTAACAGTAGTTTTTTCCTCATTTTGTACCAAAAATTTCCATACTAAAGATCTTTTAACACGTACAACGGTCTTTGAAAAAGTAGGTAAAGAGGGGACTTCATCTTGTTCCGGTAATTCGGTAGCCGGACTAGTAGGGGTAGGGGTCTCATCATCTTCCTCATTTATTTCTACTTCCTCATCTAATTCTTCCTCAAAATTAGTAAAACATCTATTTAAAGTTTCATGATCTACTTTATTTTCGGAATTAAATTCAATAGGTCGTGAGTCTTGTGTAAAAGAAGTTTCATCAACATGAGTATAATCATTAGTATTAATTCTAAATCTAGGAGGTCAAAAATTTTTAGAATTAGAACTACTTCCTCCTCCCCTATTATTTTTTCTTTTCGACATTGGTCTTTTACCACTATATTTTCCCAAATTCATGTCCAAGTTTAAAATAATTAATATTATGAAAAACAAGCAAAGATAATATAACAACAAAAAAAAACTTAATTAATAAAACAAATAAAAAATTAAAGTTAGGAACGAATGTACCGAACGTCTACGTAAAAGTAGACGTATAACCAAAGCCGGAATTGAGAGATGCCAATTGAAGCTTCCGATTTACTTCAAATAAATCTCCGAAATTTGAACTACAAGTCAATATCACAAAATAATAATTATGAATTTATGAGAGATTGAAAATAAAGAGATTTTATAAGATATTAATGAAATAGTTTGTGAATTTGTGATTTAAATGAAAAAATATGGGTATATTTATAGTGTTAAGGGATAGAGAGGGGTGGGGGGCTGTTTGGAGCCATTTTGGCCCCAGCCCAACGGCTAAAAGGGCCCAACGGCTCTATAACGTTCAACATTTAAAAAAAAAAAATAATAAAAATAAATAAATTAAATTGACCGTTGAACCGGACCGAAACCAGTTCTTACTGAACTGGATCAATCGGATCAAAATCCGGGTTCCGTTTCGGTACCGGTTCCGGCACCTATAAGACCGGTTCCTTACCGGTTCAACCGGTACCGGACTTACCGGTACGGGAATCGGACCGGACCGGACAAAAACTGGTCCGTTTGCCAGCCTTAGTCACAGTAACCCATCAACAATAAACCAGTATGGTCTGTCTGAGGATATATGGACCGTAGGTCTAATCGTCGATGGGCTTCGACAGTTAATTTAAGAGGGGCTTTTGGGTCTTTTTTTAACAATTCTAACCCAATACTATGTCGTCTTACCTTCTATCCTAGACCCTATATAAACATTTTTGCCCCAAAATTAACCAATTGAACTCATTCTCGTAAATTCTCAAAGTTGATCAAAGTTCTTCCCAAATATTTATCTCTCTAATGCTTGAAAAAGAAGTCTAGGGTTTCAAGATGATGTCTCCAAATTCACCATTGATTGTGGACTTTTTACATCAAGGTATGATAGTATTCACCTATTGAGTCCTTTCCTCCATAGGGTTCATAAATTCTCATATTTTACAAGTTAAAACCTCCAATTGAAATTAGGGTTTTACTCAATCTCATAGGTTCTTTTCAATTATGATCAAATTGATTGTTTTATGACTTCTTATGCATGAATTGAGATAATAGCATGTTTTTAAGTTGAATTCACTTGAAACCATGCATGATCCATGATTTCTAGATTTGATCATATTATGAATCTTTTTAATTATGAAAGATGAATTTATGAAGATATGCATGTTTCATTATGAAATTGATCAAAATGATTTAAGGTTTCTTTGAGAGTAAAGCATTAATGCGTTGTTGTTATTGTGAAAGGATTTCTCACATACTACTCAAAATATGATTGTGAAAGAATTTTCACATAAAAGATTCATGAGGTTAAAAGGTTTTCTCACCTAAAATGAATCGATATTAAAGAGCTATTCCAATGAATTCTAGCTTGGATTGGCTACTTGATGTGCCCTTCCATGGATAATGAGATAAGTTAAGATAAATGACTATTCCGTGGGATTTATGCATAGCACCGAGTGAGCAAGTGGTTATTATCCACTTCCCATAACTATGTGCCACCATAGGTTGTCTTAGATAGACATTATCTAGTGGATCCACCTAAGCTAGAAGTTCATGGTTCTTACCTTGGCAAGTAAGGGCATCTCTTTTCGGTGTGGGATAGACACCAGATTCCAAGTTATATCTCACATGGTATGTCGGTTAAAGGTACATCTCCCACAATAATGAACTAAGGTTACTTTCTAAAAGTATCTCAAGTGTGTTTTAAAGATGTTTAGCTTGCATTGAACATGGTTAGGACTCATGTCTTCTAACATGTTATTGAATGATTTAGCCTAGTCATTGCATATCATATAAAGTCTCTTTTTGCATGATTTCATAACTCTTATGAAGTACTATCATACTTGGTACATTCCATGAACTAACACATACTTTTGCCTACATTATTTCACTAATGTAAGGTCCGACGCTCCTACCTCTCATACTCGTGGCTAATGATCCCTTTTAGACAATAAAGATTGGTGAGTCCTCATGTTCTGAGGACCGAGACTCTTTTATCATTTTCATGTGTTTCCTTTTCAGATGTCAAATATGATGTAATGACTTTGAGACTTATGTTTAGACTTCTGCTACATTTTATCAAACTCTTTTGTTTCTATTATCTTGTATGATGTATGCTAAGTGGCTTGTGTCGGGCCTCTCGGGGTCTTATACGCCATGTCACGTCTAGGGTGTACTTTGCATTGTGACACCGATATGATGTCTCGATGCCTTCATCTCTTTCCCTCCGATCCCACTATAGCTTGAGGTATTTAGTTCATCATGGTCCATCTTTATGTCTTAGTTATTCTCATATTCCTTCATGCATGCATGCTCATGAAAACTTGATTTTTTAGAAAATGAGTTAACTTGATTGATTTCTCCCTATTTATGTGCATTTGAATATGAGTTGCATATAGGCCTTATGAAATGGTGTTTTGGATATGTTTTAGCTTAGAGTCATTTTTTCCTCCACATAAATGTGCATTTATGTGATTGCATTCATGTTGGGTTGTTAGATCTTCTTCCTACCCTGCTTATGATGTCTTGAGTTCCATTCGAGGATGAATATTCCCAAGGGTGAGACATGTAACACCTCAGATTTGGAAAAGAAGGAAAAATGTAGTTTGGGGCTAGTCTCTGTGTTTACGGGTCACATCTACAGACAGTAGAAGCTTCTACGGGCTGTACATGACAACCGTAGGAAGTGGGAAAAATAATTCAAAACAAATCCAGTACCCTTTTTATGGTTTACCAGAATGGTCTGTCATTCAATGTACGAGTTGTAGATATGTTTCATAGGTGACCCCAGACTTAGTTAAATTTTAAAGATTAATATTGGTTTCTACGGTTATCATGCACAGTTCGCAGACAGACCTACAAATCGTACATGGGTTCCATCGAATGTTGACCAAATTAAGAGTTTGATCATTTTTTACGGTTGACCAATATGGTCTATAGAAGGACTTATTGACAGTAGGTCCAATCTATAGATGATGGGTCGACAGATAATTTTAAGGGCATTTTAGTCATTCCCTACTCGATTAATGGCTAAACTAGATCGTTTTAATCCTAATCATAAGCCCTACTTAAGTCTTCTAAGCCTAAAACCTACCCATTCTAAATCACTTTTCTAAAATTCCCAAATCCCTCCAAGATCACCCCTAAATTTTCTCAAGTCTAAGGAAGAAGAATAAAAGTTAGGGTTCAACTTCATGTTTCCAATCCTCCCATCATTGTGGGTTTCTGATATTAAGGTATGATAGTATTCACCTATAGAGCCCTTTTCTCTATAGGGTTTTTAAATTCTCCAATTTTGCAAGTTATAATTCTCCAATTGAAGTTAGGGTTTATTTAATCACATGGGTTCTTTTCGATTATGATTTAATTGATTATTTTCTATATTTTTATACATGAATTGAAGTAATTACATGTTTTCAGTTGAATTCACATGAACCCATGCATGATCCATGATTTCTAGATTTTTATCACATGATGAAGCTTATGAACTATCAAAGATGAATTTCTTATGAAATTGATAAATGATTTAAGATTGCTTTGAGAGTAAAGCATTGATGTTGTTGTTGTTGTGAAAGGATTTCTCACATACTACTCAAAACATAATTGTGAAAGGGTTTTCGTACATAAAGGATTCATAAATTTGAAAGATTTTCTCACCTAAGTTGAATCAAGATTAAGGATCTATTCTAAATGAACTCTAGCTTGGATTGACTATTTGCCTTTCCATGGATAATAAGACAAGTTAGGATTAAATACTATTCGGTGAAATTTATATCAAGCACCGATTTGACAAATGGTGATTACCCATGTCCCATAACTATGTGCCACCATAGGTTTGTCTTAGATAGACATTAGCTAGTGGATTCATTTTAGCCAAAGTTTATGGTTCTTACCTTGGTAAGTAATGACGTCTCATTTCTATGTGAGATAGACATCAAATTCTATTTTATTGCTCACATGGTCTATGTCGGTTAACGACAAACTTTTCACAATAATAAACTAAGGTCACTTTTTTTAAGTATCTCACAAGTGTTTTATAAGATATTTAGCTTCCATTAATTATTATTACGACTTTATGTTTTCCAGCATGTTATTTTATGATTTAGCCTGGTCATTGCATGTCATATAAAGTCCTTTAAGCATGATTTCGTAACACTTATGCATTGATGTCATAATTGGCACATTCCATGTACTAATGCAAACTTATGCCTACATTGTCTCACTAATGTAAGGTCTGACGCTCCTATTCTCCACACTCGTGGCTAGTGATCCCTCATATACATTGAAGATTGGTGAGTCCTTATGTTGTGAGGACCGAGGCTTTTTTATTGCTGTTATGTCATTTCCATTTTTAGATTTTTGTATGTGATCTATGAGTTACATCCCAATCACTTCTCGATGTAATAGATGGTTTTGAAACTTATGTTTAGACTTCTGTTTTTCTGTCAAACTCTTTCATATGAAATGCTACTTTTAAACTCTTCACTTCTATTATTTTGTATGATGTATGCTAAGTGGCTTGTGTAGGGCCTCTCAGGGTCCTATACGCCATGTTATGCCTAGGGTCTACTTGGACCATGACACTAAGCAGGGTTGCATATCGGTCGGTTCAATTTTGAAGTATATCAGTTTGACTTACTGGTTATTGGTTTGTGTCAAACCTCTTTTCCGTACGGCGGAAGGGTTTTTCCAATTAAAGTGATGGTATTGATTAGAGATTATTTTAATTTTTCAAAGTAGCCACTTGGAATTTAGTTATGATGTTCCAAGTCACCTTTTTGTTTAATCCCTAATCAAAAGGAAATGACTCTTTATTTGGTCTGCGAACTAGAAATTTGGGTAAGGAATTTTGTTGACCGAGGGGAACGTATTAGGCATCCATCGAGTCTCGTGGTTCTAGTACGGTCGCTTTTATCGACTTATACTTGAATTAAATTATTTTACTTTTATTTTGGATAAATTATGTTGCAGGCCATGATTTTCTCATATTTTTATTTGTTGAACTTGTATTCGTCTCAACTTAGATGCGTAAATGCATTCTTGGTCTTGCCATTTAGAGACATAATTGTCTTCTTTGCGTCACACTTAATATTTTGTCTATAAGTCTCTATTTTAAATGTTAATTATATTATTGGACAAGGTGCATCATCGCATCCTTGAATTTATTTTAATGTTTCAAGAAAAAGATGTGTAACCACATCCTTAATCAAAAAAGACTTTTGAAACAGGTCATATATTATCTTAATGTTTACCTATTACTAGATAATTTAGAGGTTTACTAGTGATTAAATTACTTTTTTACTATTTATGTTCATGAATACTATTTAAATAATAAAATTCTAAAATTTTAGACAAATAGAAAGTTATTTCCTGTTGAAATTCGATATAGATGCATTTACATTTTTAGCATACTTGCAAGTTAGGACAAGAGACTTTAAAAAAAGTGTAACTCTTCATCTCCTAATATTTCTAAAATAAACACATTTGACTTTAGATAAATCTAACCAAAAAACTATTAGAATACTACTTTCAGACATTTTATTAATTGATAGTAGCATTCAGTACAAGATGAGAGATAACATAGAGTAAAGCAAAAAGGAAATGTTTCAATATTATTGTGTCAAAATTAAACACACATAAAATTTGAGCAACTTTATAATATAGGACTCAAGTCTTGCACAATCATGACATAAAACTAAATAAAAAATAAATAAATTATGTATTACCTCTTGTGAAAATTATTTCACTAGAAGAAAGGACTTTACTAAGGAACCACAAACTTGAAACCACGAAAGCGAACCTCGAACTCAACTTTTATTTATAATTGGAAAAAATATAATGTGAGGCATGATTTTTTTTTTTGTTCTGCCCGAATGTGTAGGAAGTAGCTTTGGTGTTTTTTTTTTGGGAGGTGGGTAGGAAATAAAAATATTTTTGATCTTGTTTTCTTTTTCTGTTTGTTGTTCTCTCATGTGTGTTGTTTTTTTTGTGTGTGCTGCGTTTGTTTGTGTTGGTTTTTTTTTCTTGGTTGCTGATTTTTTTGTCTTCTCTTGTGAGTGTGCATTGTTGTGTGTATTCTGCAGATGTGTATGTATAGGGGTGTTGTGAGTGTGTCGGGTGGGTTGTGTAGTGGTGTGAGTGGGGTAGTGGGGTAAGTGTAGGTGGGTTGGGGTAGTGGGGTAGTTTAGGTTATTATATTTTAATAATTAATATAATATAATATTATTTAATTAATTTTAAACAAACAAAATAAATTATAAATATGAAATATTAGCTTATTTATTAAACTAAAATTAAAATAAAACATATATTTTTGTTATTTTCAAATTTTTTAAAATAAACTAACTAAAATAAGATAAAAGAAAAATGTCTAATTTATATATAAAAGCAATATTTATGTACTAAAAATGGTGTAAGACCTTAAGTTCGGTAAAAAATTACGTGTCTGCAATTTGCCCCTCTTTAACTGAAAACACGAAGAGTTTTCAGACAAAGAAGTAGATAACGTGACAATTTTTTACCGAACTTCTATTTGAAGGAAAAATTTGTGTGACCAAGTCTTGGTTTTAGACATCCTACATATCCCGGGCAATAACGAATCAGGTCACATGTAGTTCAAGGAGATGAGATGATGAGTGAGAAGTTAAGTGAGGTTCCATCGAGGCTCCAGGTCGCGGCTCTTATCCTTACATAAAAAAAATGAAATCTAATAGTCAAAAGGAAAATAACAGTACAAGCTCCTATCTATACAGCTTCTCTTGAGTCTTAAATTTGAGATATCACCTTGATTTTGGTGAGTATCTCTATTTTGATGGGATTCGATGCTTAACTTGCCACTTAGAGTGAGTTTTTTACACTCTTCCAAATGACAATTTAAAAATGTTCTTCAATGCCTGCTTGTTTTGTTGATCAGTAGTTGAATTGAAGCAGTTGTCAAGAGGTCAGGTTGCTACATGTAATTAAGAAGCTGATTCTAGCTATCATAGTGAAAGATCATTCTGAAAAGAGTTGAACTTTGTTATTGAATTTCATATCCATGTTTCGCTTCAAGAAACCTGAAAACCACCACAAACAAAAGAAATAAACAAAAAATTTGTCCTAGTTTTCAATAGAAAATTTTTGTGAGTTATTAGCAAATGTGAATTAAAAAAAACAAACCCAGACTAGGAAGTGCTTATCGTAGGAGAAAACAAAATTTAACGGTCTCAGACTAGGAAGTGTTTATCCTAGGAGAAAACAAAACTAACGTCGCAGACTAGGAAGTGTTTATCCTAGAAGAAAATAAAAAATAACGCCTCAAACTAGGAAGTGTTAATCCTAGGACAAAATAAAAAATAACGGTCTCATACTAGGAAGTGTTTATCCTAGGAGAAAATAAAAAATAACATCTCAGACAAGGAAGTGTTTATCCTACGAGAAAATAACAAATAACGATCTCAGACTAGGAAGTGTTTATCCTAGGAGAAAATAAAAAATAACGGTACCAGACTAGGAAGTGTTTATTTTAGGAGAAAATAAAAAATAGCGTCTCGGACTAGGAAATGTTTATCGTAGGAGAAAATAAAAAATAAAGTCTTAGACTAGGAAGTGTTTATCGTAGGAGAAAATAAAAAATAACGTCTCAGATTAGGAAGTGTTTATCCTCTTATCCTAGGAGAAAATAAAAAATAACGTCTCAGGTTAGGAAGTGTTTATCCTAGGAGAAAATAAAAAATAACGTCTCAGGTTAGGAAGTGTTTATCCTAGGAGAAAATAAAAAATAACGTCTCAAACTAAGAAGTGTTTATACTAGGAGAAAATAAAAAATAACGGTCTCACACTAGGATGTGTTTATCCTAGGAGAAAATAAAAAATAACGTCTCAGACTAGGAAGTGTTTATCCTTAAGAGAAAATAAAAAAAATAACATCTCAGACTAGGAAGTGTTTAACCTAGGAAAAAATATAAAATAACGTCTTAGACTAGGAAATGTTTATCCTAGGAGAAAATAAAAAATAATGGTCTCAGACTAGGAAATGTTTATCGTAAGATAAAATGAAAAATAACGTCTCATAATAGGAAGTGTTTATCCTAGGGAAAATAAAAAATAACGGTCTCAGACTAGGAAGTGTTTATCCTAGGTGAAAATAAAAAATAG
>NW_006239590.1:39375-44101 GCF_000226075.1 Solanum tuberosum | reverse complement strand
GTGTTTATCCTAGGAGAAAATAAAAAATGACGGTCTCAAACCACGAAGTGTTTATCCTAGTAGAAAATGAAAAAAATAACGGTATCAAACTAGGAAGTGTTTATCCTTGGGAAAATAACCAAATCACATTATGTAGGATGGTCCTGCTAATTCCATTATGTAGGAGGGTCCTGCTAATCTAAATCTCATTATGTAGGAGGGTCCTGCTAATTCCATTATGAATGAGGGTCCTGCTAAACTAAATTTCATTGTATAGGAGGGTCCTGCTAATCTCATTATGTAGGAGGGTCCTGCTAATCCCAATATGTAGGAGGGTCCTGCTAATCTAAATCACATTATGTAGGAGGGTCCTGCTAAACTAAATCTCATTATGTAGGAGGGTCATGTTAATTTCATTATGTAGGAGGGTCCAGCTAATCCCATTATAAGAAGGGTCCTGCTAATCCCATTATACAGGCGGGTTCTGCTAGTCCTATTATCCAGGAGGGTCTTGCTAGTCTCATTCTCCAGGAGGATCATGCTAGTCTAAATCACATTATATATGAGGGTCCTGCTAATCATAATCATCAAATAGAATCATCACAAGATTTGTTTCCGAGTTTGCACAAAAAGATGTAATTTAAGCTATTAGCATAAAGGAGAAATTCTTATACCAAAAGAAAAATGCAAGATATCGACGCAATTAGGGAGTTTGCTCCCTAGAAATGAAAGATGGTATCTCTAGGGAGTTTGCTCCCTAAGGTCAAAATGCAACTAGGGTGTTTGTTTCCTAGAAATGAGAAATGATAGAGTGATTGTTCCCTAAGGTCAAAATGCTACTAGAGTGTTTATTCCTTAGAAATGAAAGATGATGCATCTAGGGTGTTTATTCCCTAAAGTTTTTTTTTTAAAATTTAATATCAGTGGGTCCAGGCCCATTGACTATTTTATTAATTAATCAAAACAAAAGAATATAAAAGGTATGTACATCAAGCTAAATTAAAGTAAAAAAAAACAAGAGAAACAAAGTTAAGTATGTTTCCAAATTGAAATTGGAAAATTCAGAGTTACTTCTTCATTTTACTAGCCAGCTTTTCAAGCTTCAATGCATCGATCCATTTCCTCCATTCATGTAAGGTATAATTTTTGTATTCTCCTTCCAGCTTCTTGATTTTTCCTTGTTTTCGTATTCATCTTCCCATTTTCTCTTTCTTCTTGTTTTTGTTCCTCAAAGATCTCTTGTATGTGTGTTTCTTGGTGCTCAGATCTGGTGGTGGCTTTTGTTGAAAGTGATGGTCTCTATTCTAATTTGTTCATGCCATGTGTTTTGCACTTAAGGTCGGTATTCTCTTCTTATTCCCTAAGGTTAAAATACAAATAGGGTGTTTGTTCCTAGTAATGAGAGTAATTTTTTTTGAGAAATAAAAATATGTCCCAGTGTTTAAATTGAGGAACTTTGAAGCTTTTTTAATTTATCATTTATTTATTTATTTATTGTTTAAAAAATTATCCAATTTCATTTCTTCAAGGATATAAAAATTTATTTTGTGAGACCGAACTCATTGTAAGACTGCCTACGTATCTTGTATGGAAAGAATCAGGTAAAACATAGTTTATATAAATAAAAAGCTATTATTATTATTTTTATTTTATTTTATTATTATTTTGCAAAAGATCTCTCTTTAAAATAAAATACTAGAGAAGAAAAGAAAGAAATTAATTCATGATTGAGATTGTTTTGACTTTAGTTGGTACCAAAAATTAGTATTATACATATGAGTCACCTTCAACTACTTTCAGACAAATTTGAGGTCAAATTTGAGTAATCCTTATAGTTTCAAATGGTATCTCAAACATATTTAAGTATTTACAAAATGAGTTCATCTTGCCTAAGTTAAGGGATAAAATTATTCATATCCTCCTGTTTCAAGTGCTCTCGCAACAAATGAAGTCATTCTTCATACATTATAGAATAATTTAGATCGTAGGACATTTTTGAAAGTCACTCACACTCAGAAAGATGTTCAATGCATGAGATTGAGATACAATATGCTTGGCCCTCATGTAAGTATCCACTAATGTGAGAACACAAAATATGAGATCAAATAGGACTTGTCATTGGCTTGTAATGTAGGCTTAGGGAAAGGTAGGATATTCATTTGGGATAAAGTGACTATTTTCTCCTTAAAATTTGCACAATACTCTCAATATTTTTTTCATTCTCGCATTTGACCTTTATTTTCTTGAAAGCTCCTCTTCATTTATTTTCCTCTTCTTCTTTTTTTTCTCTTCTTTTCGTTGGAGTTTTTTTCATTTTTTTCTATCCTTTCTTTGTTTTTTTTTTAACTTTCGCATATTTGATCTTTTCACTTTGTTACCCAACTTAGATCTTTGGCATTGTATGGATAATTGATAGTGCAGTCAAGGAGGTGAGATCAAGGAATAGTGCATTAATGCACTCAAAAGGATATATGTTGAGATGTGGTTATTCAAATAAAAAGGTTTTATTCTCAAGATGGGAGTTCTATGGATAACATGTCATTTGGTAGGCTTGAAAGGCACAATCGGATCAAAGAAAGCCTATAATCCTTTATCAAGTTAAATGTCGTTCAAAATTTCGCCTCAACCTACATTCGGGCCAAGTTCTAGATCAACAAAGTCATGCCATTGAATTTTGATATCTAAAACTCGCCACACAATGCACATGAAACAATGAGGTCGAATTTCCTTAACTTTAAACAAAACAGTTTCTCAAGTATTATATAAATATATCAAGAGGTACCAAAAGAAGTCGATAGGTCACAACAAAGTTGACTTGTCTTGCCAAATAGTTTAACACTTTCCTTTTTCTTTATGCGTACTCCTAAATATGTTGGTACCAATCAAATCAAGAATATTTTTTTTTTAAAAAAAAGCCTTTTAAAGAAATATGGTACCCCAAACAATTTTGTTTTTTTTTTTTTTTTTAAATAATAAGAGAAACATTTTTATTTGAACATTGAATATAAAAAACTTTTTTTTTCCCAGTTTTTGTGATGACGGCTTTTTAGATTTTTTCTTGGTTGGACCGAACCTCAAAATAAGGCTACCCATTATCTTGTCAAAGCAAGAATTAGATCAAACGTAGTTCAAGAAGATTATAAACACAACATTATTTTTAATAAGAAATACTTCTCTTTTTTTAAAATAAGAATCACCGAACCCGAGGAGGGTTGCCTACGTATCTCATCGAGTTGAGAATCAGGTGTGTATAGTTCGTTCAGATTGAACAGGAAAAAAAACTTCAATATATTAAAACTTTTTTTTTTACAAATGCAAGTTTTTAAAGTATTATGAAAGTAAAATATTTTGAATTTTCTATTATAAACATTACAAAAAAATTCTAAAAAACAATAAATTATTATTCTTTTCATTAAGTTATGCAAAATTTGTTATTTTATTTTAAAGAAATGTATAATAACTTCTAAAAGAAAAAATATTTTCGTGTTTTCTCCTTCTTTTTATTTTTATAAGACCAAAAGATAGCTTTTTTTCCATTACATTAATCACACTACAATGGGTCAACTTATAGAGACTTTATAACTAAATGCATTTTCATGTAGCACATAAAATGAGCTAAGTGGTCAAGTAAGAGAGGGATTCTTATTTTGGGCAAACCCCACTCTTGTTTTGAGGCTCACTAAGTCACATGCAAATGATGCAAATAAGCAGAGTCTTCTAGGGATAACCGTGTCAATGTTCTAGTTTTACTAGGTTCAAACCTGAATAAGATAGGTATCTAGATTGTCTTACCCGAGTGGACATATCGAGCCAGGGAGGGGCAACTTATCAGTAGCAGCGTTTTTCCAACTTCATTGCTGATCCAACCCCATCTAACATGTGTGACTAAAAATCTTTTACTGGGTGTCAAGACACTCCAGCTTTATCTCGATAGAATATAGGATGTATAATGTCACGCCCCGAGTCTACAGCCCGAACGTGGATGGCACTCGAAGAACATTGTTGGCCCCAAGCGAACCCTTGGCCTGACTTACTTAACTCAGCGGAAGACAATATTCATACTTAAAATGATCAATAACACTTAACTGAACTAAATAATAAAATAACAGAGAATGTTTAAAGGTTAAATATTCAACTTGGCCAAAAGTGGCAACCCAAGTCTTAACAATAAGAAATGATAATGAAAAGACTCAAAGAACTAACATCTGACTATCTATGAAGTCCCTAAAACAACTGAGATGGATGTTGGGACAACCCCACAACATCCTAATGAACTAACTAGAAAGCAATAAAAATAGATCCTACGGAATGCAAGGAGGCTCACCGACTGACTCTGAACTGCTCACTTGATCAACGGTGCGCTAGAATGCCGATCCTAGTTACATGTGTCTGCATCATAAGATAATGAAGGCCAACTGACATAAGTACATTGATTGTACGAGTATGCGAGTTGGAATGGTAAAACAACATAAGCATGAAAGGGAATCTGAATAAGTGCAATATAAAGAAAAACTGTTTAAAAACATGATGCCAACTTGGTGTATATACAAGGCTACAACATAACTCTGAAATGTATGTAAAAATACAATAAACTGATGTATATAAAAATACAAAGTATTGTTGTGGGAGTTTCTCTAACCGATAACCATCACATAAGAGCTATTGTGATGATACAACGATCTCCCTCACGCTGCCAGTGAATCTTATACTCGGCCAAAGGTATAGGACCTGAATTACTAAGTGGATC
>NW_006239590.1:36978-39234 GCF_000226075.1 Solanum tuberosum | reverse complement strand
CCCCAATTCGGTGCTCAATACTACTCCCAAAAATATACTAGCTCTTATGTTTTAAAAAAAACATACTTCTTCTGTGATTTTAGATTTGTGCTCAAAAACTTAGCTCAAAGGCTATCTTGAAATATCAGTTCCCTTCTTGCTTCATTTAGAAAGCTATTACTCTTTATGAAAACTAGCCCGAAGGCTCTTTTGGAAATCTCAGTTTCCGTTCTTATTTAAATGTGAAAACATTTTTTATATCTCTTTGGGAATACATAGTCCCCATATACTTCTTTGAAGAAAAGAACTTCAACTTTACATCTTTACTGAACTCAAAACTTAAGTCTTTAAAACAAAGTGAAAAACATTTTGTGAAAGACTCTTGGAAAACTTTAAGAACTTATCTTAACTTGACTATTAACTGATCTTGACTTGACTCTTAACTGATCATCGAATTGAATTATTGATTCAAGGATTAAGATTTGGGTTTGGAAAGATCTCATGTTGTATAGGAATGATTTTAGATAGCTAAACATGAGAAAAGACCAAAAATCAATATTTGAAGATGGGTCTGCGACGCGGAGACATATTTAATTTTTGGTTTTGAAAACGTCTTTTAAGGTAGAACGGTCCGTGACTTCTCCACGACGCGAAACAGAAATTCCCAAATCTGGGAGATAGCTCCGCGACGCGGAGGTAGTGCCAAATTTCGACCGACTAAATTTCTTCTTCGATTTTCAACCAATTCGCCCAAACTCGATTCTTTGTCTCAAATTCCTTTTAGATACAAATACCCAACAAATGTACCTAAGAACCTAACTCGAAACAACTCTATAATACGACGTAACGATTTCAGAAACTTCCCCATATCAACCAATTTCAAGAACAACATCAAAATCAAGTATAGATACCAAGATCATTAATATTCAAACTCTTTTAGGTCGAATCCAAACTGATATTAATATACTTAGCACGTGGGAGAACGATCCCAACGTTATGAAAGCCTCAGATACCTGGTAGTAATAAATCCTTGGCGAAAACCACAATTAAATGGATCGATCTTTTTGAATCTTTCCCTTTCTTCTTCTTTCTCCTCTTTTATCCTTTCTCGAAGCCCTAGCATAAATTTCCAATTTTTAAAACTGACTAAAAATCTGATTTGACCCATATTAAACTCCTAAAAATGGATCAAAATAAAAGGGCCATGAAAAGACTAAGATACCCTTTAAAAATCCGGATTGGACATTTCCTTAATCCAATAGCCCTACTTCCAAAGAGAATAACTTACTCATACGAACTCGGAATCGCGCAGGCTTGGTGGCGTTGGAAAGATAATTCCAAGAGCTTTCCAACCATATCTGGATCTACACCTAAATAATTTTGAGCTAGGAGTTATGGTTATTTGAAGTTGACTAAAAATTCACTTTTCCTAACTTAAACAATTTTCCAGATTTTTCATTCTTTCCAAAAAATGACTATTTCCAGTTCTTAGCTTCTTCCTAACTATTTCAATTTGCAAGATGTTACAATATCTCCCTCTTGGGAACATTCGTCCTCGAATGAGATTACTCTTACTAGGCTAAGGGTGATAACATCAAGTTCAAACACCCAACAAGCAAATGCAAACAAATAACATGCTAACTCATAATTTAAAGAGTACTAAGAAGAGAATTAGTACCTTGGTCTGCACTTTCTTCAAAGAGATGTGGATATCTCTTCTTTATATTCTCATCAGCTTCCCAAGTAGTTTCCTTAACAAATTGGTTCCTCCAAAGGACTTTGACTGATGCTACATCTTTTGTCCTCAACTTGCGAACTTGGCGATCTAGAATCTAAACATGAATCTCCTCATAAGATAAGCCATCCTTGATCTCAATATTTTCCTGTTGGTATGATTAATGAAGGATCGCCCATGCACTTCTTCAACATGGAGATGTGAAACATCGGATGAACCGCTGCTAGCTCTTGTGGTAGCTCCAACTCATAAGCTACATTGCCCATCCTTTTTGGATATTCGATAAGGCCCAAAATACCGGGGACTAAGTTTCCCCTTCTTACCAAACCTCATAAAACCCTTCATGGGTGAAACCTTTTAGATATACCCAATCATCTACTTCGAACTCTAACGCCCTTCTCCTAACACCAGTATAGGATTTCTGAGGACTCTACGCCATTTTCAACCTCTCTTGAAACACTTTCACCTTCTCCATAGCTTGATGAACTAAATCTGGTCCTATCAACCCTGCTTCACCAACTTCAAACCATCCAATAGGATAT
>NW_006239590.1:16880-36529 GCF_000226075.1 Solanum tuberosum | reverse complement strand
TGTCGACAATCACCCAAATAGAATCATATTGTCTGCGAGACCCTGGTAAACCTATGATGAAATCAATATTGATCATCTCCCACTTCCATTCCGGAAGTTGTATATTCTGAGTCAAACCACCGGGCCTTTAGTGCTCTACCTTCACTTGTTGGAAATTTGGACACTTAGTAACAAATTCAACAATGCCCTTTTTCATGCCATTCCACCAATAAAACTCTCTCAAGTTACGATACATTTTGGTAGACCTCATATGAATGGAATATCTGGAGCTATGAGCTTCCTCCATGATCCTCTCTTGGAGTTCATCCACCATTGGTACACACAACCTACCTTGATATCTCAATACACCATCTCCCCCTTGTTCAAAAGCTAATACTTTTTGCTTATGAACATTTACCTTCAATTCAAGAAAAATAGGGTCTTGATCTTGCTTGCCTTTTACTTCTGATACTAATGATGACTCATCCCCATTCGTTACCACCATTCCTCTTTATGTGGAATCCATAAGTCTGACTCCCAGGCGTAACAGTCTGTGCACATCCTTCGCTAACTCTTTCTTTCCTTCTTCAACATGGGCGGTGCTACCCATAGACATCCTACTTAAGGAATCATCAACAACATTAGCCTTACCTGGGTGGTAAAGAATATTCATGTCGTAGTCCTTAAGTAACTCTAACCACCTTCTCTGTCTGAGATTAAGCTTCTTTTCTGAGTGAACACATATTGAAGGCTCATGTGATCGGTGAACACATCCACATGAACACCATACAAATATTGGCGCCATATTTTCAAAGCGAAAACTACAGCAGCCAACTCTAGATCATGGGTTGGATAATTCTTCTCATGAACTTTCAACTGTCTGGAGGCATAAGCTATAACTTTGTCATTCTGCATTAAGACACAACTCAAACCAAATCTAGATGCATCACAATACACCACAAAACCTTGAGTACCTTCTGGTTAGGTCAAAACTGGGGCAATAGTGACATCATTTTCAATTCCTGAAAGCTTTTCTCACAAGCTTCAGACCATTGAAATTTCACTGTCTTCTGAGTCAACTTGGTCAAAGGAGACGAAATCGACGAGAACCCCTCTACAAACCTTCTATAATAGCCAGCTACACCCAAGAAACTCCTAATATCAGTTGGAGATGTGGGTCTAGGCCAATTCTGCACTGACTCAATTTTCTGAGTACCAACTTTAATTCCCTCTCCAGACACAATATGCCCTAAGAATGCCACAGACTCAAGCCAAAATTCACACTTAGAGAATTTAGCATATAACTCCCTATCTTTCAAAGTCTGAAGAACTATTTTGAGATGACTAGCATGATCTTCTTCATTCCTTGAATAGATTAGTATGTCATGAATGAAGACGATAACGAACATATCAAAATAAGTTTTGAAGACTCTGTTCATAAGATCCATGAATGTTGCTGGTGCATTAGTCAAACCAAAGGACATGACCAAAAACTCATAATGAACTTATCGGGTTCTGAAAGTTGTCTTTGGAATATCACATTCCCTTACTCTTAACTGATGATAGCCTGATCTGAGGTCGATTTTCAAAAAACAAGAAGCACCCTGAAGCTGATCGAAAAGATCATCATCTCGAAAGAAGATACTTATTCTTGATGGTAACCTTGTTCAACTGACGGTAATCTATACACATCCTAAGTGAACCATCCTTCTTTCTCACAAATAAGACCGAAGCACCCCAAGGTGAGACAGTAGGTCGAATAAAACCCTTATCTAAAATATCCTTTAACTGCTCTTTCAACTCTCCTAGTGCAATTATGTATGGCAGAATAGATATAGGACAACTATCTGGAAGAAGATCTATACCGAAGTCTATCTCTCTCTCAAGAGGACTCTGGGAAGATCATCAGGAAAGACTTCTGGGAACTATTTTACTACTGGAACTGACTGAATAGGAGGTACCTCAACACTAGAGTCATTAACTCGGACTAACTGATAGACACACCCCTTAGAAACTAACTTCATTGCCTTAAGGTACGAAATGAAACAACCCTTAGGCACTGCTAAACTGTTTTTCCACTCTAAGACTGACTCATTTGGAAACTGAAACTTGACTACTCGAGTTCTACAATCAACTGAGGCATAACATGCATGAAGCCAATCCATACCAAGAATGACATCAAAATCTGTCATGTCTAACTCAACTAGATCAGCCATGGTACTCTTGTGATTGACGGAAACGGGACAATCATGATAGACTCTCTCTGCTAGAATAGACTCACCAACAGGTGTAGAAACACTGAATGGTTCACTAAGTAGCTCAGGAATTACATCAAAATGCATAGCAACATAAGGAGTTACAAAATATAAACTTGTTCATGGGTCTAACAAAGCATAAATAGTAAAGTCAAAGACTTGGATCATACCAATGACAACATCTAGCGAATGCTCTTGCTCTTGGCGACTATTGATAGCATATAAGCGGTTTGTTCCTCCGCCAATACCGGAAGTAGCCCCTCTAGGTGCAACTCTGTCTGGTGGAGTAACTGAAGAAGACTGGGCTCTATTGCCCCAATTACCATTTCCCTGCTTGTTCTTTGGACAATCTCGCATGAAATACCCAGTCTGACCACACTTGAAACAACCAGTAGAGCCCTCATAACAAATACTTGAGTGGTTCCTACCATACTTGGCACAGGTAGGAGGCTTACTACCCCCTTGTGCCACACTACCTTGTGAATATGCAGGTTTAGCTCTAGAATTCTGACCATAGTACTCACCCTTGTTGTTAGGTGCAGGTGCACTAGTAGATGATGGAGCAAGCCCCTTCTATTTCTGTTGGAGCGATGACTGGTTGGTCATTACTCTTCTGCTGCCCGGACATATTCCCTGTCTTAGCCCTCTTGTTCTTGAACTACTTTCTATCCCTCAGCTTTTCTTCCTCTACTTGTTGCACATAGACCATCAACCTCGAAATATCCATGTCCCCAATAAGCATTGTTGCTCGGCCCTCTTTGCTTGATAGACGGGACAACCCAGCAACAAACAGACTCATCCTACTCTTCATGTCCGCAACCATTCTGGAGCATAGCGAGACAATTGGGTGAATTTCAACCCATACTCATGAACACTTAAAAAATCTTGCTTCAGTGTTAGGAATTCTCGTACCTAAGACTCTTTCAGTTCTCGAGGAAAGAAACGCCCTAAGAAAGCCTCCTCAAAATAGGCCCAATTCGCAGGTGGTGCATCCTCAGCTCTACCCTCTTTCCACTGATCAAACCAAGTCCTAGCAACATTTTTCATCTGATATGCAGCTAGCTCAACTCTCACAGTATCAGTAACATCCATCACATCGAACACCTTTTTCAGTTCCTCAATGAAGTTCTCTGGATCCTCTACAGTGCTGGAACCAGTGAAACTTGAGGGATTCATCCTCAAGAACTCACGAATCCTTGAAGTGTCAGCCTCTTCTTGTCGAGCTCCTCTCTCCTGCCCAGCTTGGTTGGTCACAACTTGACTGAGCATCCTTATAGCCTCTTTGAACTCAGAATTAGAAACTTCTCATTGTGGTTGCACTTTAGGTGCATTGGGTAACTCTTGTCCCTCAACATTCCTCCTAGCTGGATGACCTCTGACTGCTCTTCGTGGAGGCAAGATTATCTGAAACATGCACATGCACGAATTAGAAGGAAACTTTTTAGAGATAAACTCTAACGCACGAAATGAGTGTCAAAGAAGTGAAGGAATTCCTAAATGTTGCAGCCTCTTAATTATAGATGTGTCGCGCTTCACACCAATAAATAGGGCTCTACAGACACGGCTTCATAGATTCCCTAGAACTCTTGAACTCTGGGCTCTGATACCAAGTTTGTCACTCCCCGAGTCTACACTTCAGACGTGGCTGGCACTCGAAGACCATTTCTGGCCCCAAGCGAATCCTTGGCCTGGTTTACTTAACTCAGCGGAAGACAATATTCATACTTATAATGATCAATAACACCTAACTGAACTGAATAATAAAATAACTGAGAATGTTTAAAGGTTAAACATTCAACTTGGCCAAAAGTGGCAACCCAAGTTTTAAAAATAAGAAATGATAATGAAAAGACTCAAATGACTAACATCTGACTGTCTACGAAGCCTCTAAAACAACTGAGATGGATGTCGGGACAACCCCACAACATCCTAATGAACTAACTAGAAAGCAATGAAAATAGATCCTCCGGGATGCAAGGAGGCTCACCGACTGACTCTGAACTGCTTACTGGATCAACGGTGAGCTGGATTGCCAATCCTTGTTACCTGTGTCTTCATCATAAAACAATGCAGGCCAACAGGCATCAGTACATTGCATGTACGCGTATGCGAGTTGGAATGCTAAAACAACATAGGCTTGAAAGGGAATCTAAAAGAAACACTTACATTAGCTCTTCTCAACTCATGAATACTTAACTGAACTCATTTCAATATAAAGCAGTTTAAAACAAGTGCAATATAAAGAAATGTTATTTAAAAACATGATGCCAACTCGGTATATATACAAGGATACAACATAACTCTGAAATGTATGTAAAAATACAATAAACTGATGTATATAAAAATACAATATCTTCTGTGGGAGTTTCTCTAACCGACAATCATCACATAAGAGCTATAGTGATGATACAGCGATCTACCTCACGCTGCCAGCGCATCCTATACCCGGCCAGAGGTATAGGACCTGAACTACTAAGTGGATCCACTAGTCTATTGTGAAAAGGGTTCATCTAAAAAGTATGACCCTTTTTCTACCCATGGTGGCTACATGATTTTATGGAGACGTGAGTTATCTAAACTCATGCTCGCTTCCAATTCGGTGTTCATTATTACTCCCAAAATATACTAGCTCTTACGTTTTAAAAAAAACGTACTTCTTCTGTGATTTGAGATTAGCACTCAAAAACATATCTCAAAGGCTATCTTGGAAATCTCAGTTTCCCTTCTTGCTTCATTTAGAAAGCTATTACTCTTTTCTGAAAACTAGCCCAAAGGCTTTTTGGAAATCTCAGTTTCCGTTATTATTTAAATGTGAAAACATTTTTATATCTCTTTGGAAATACATAGTCCCCATATACTTATTTGAAGAAAAGAACTTCAACTTTACATCTTTACTGAACTCAAAACTTAAGTCTTAAAACAAAGTAAAAATATTTGTGAAAGACTCTTGGAAAACTTTAAGAACTTATCTTAACTTGACTATTAACTGATCCTTGAATTGAATTATGGATTCAAGGATTAAGATTTGGGTTTGGAAAGATCTCATGTTGTTTAGGAATGATTTTAGATAGCTAAACATGAGAAAACACCAAAAATCAAGATTTGAAGGTGGGTCCGCGACGTGGAGATATATTTAATTTTTAGTTTCGAAAATATCTTTTGAGGCAGAATGGTCCGTGACCGCTCCGCGACGCGAAACAGTAATTCCCAAATCTGGGAGGTAGCTTCACGACTCGGAGGTAGTGCCAAATTTTGATCGACGAAATTTCTTCTTCATTTTTTAACCCCAATTCGCCCAAACTCTATTCTTTTTCTCCAATACCTTTTAGATACAGATACCCAACAAATATACCTAAGAACCTAACTCAAAACGACCCTATAATACGACGTAACGATTTCAGAAACTTCCCCATATCAACCAATTTCAAGAACAACATCAAAATCAAGTATAGATACCAAGATCATCAATATTCAAACTCTTTTAGGTCGAATCAAAACTGAAATTAATATACTTTGCACGTGGGAGAACAGTCCCAACGTTATGAAAGCCTCACTTACCTGGTAGTAATAAATCCTTAGCGAAAACCACAACTAAATGGATCTATCCTGATGAATCTTTCCCTTTCTTCTTCTTTCTCCTCTTTTCTCCTTTCTCCAAGCCCTACCGTAAATTTCCAATTTCTAAAATTGACTAAAAATCTGATTTTATCCATATTGAACTCCTAAAAATGGATTAAAATAATAGTGCCATGAAAAGATTAAAATACCCTTTAAAAATCCGAATTGGTCATTTCCTTAATCCAACAGCCCTACTTCCAAAGAAGATAACTAACTCATACGAACTCGGAATCGCGCAAGCTTGGCAGCATTAGAAAGATCATTCCAAGAGCTTTCCAACCATATCTGGATCTATACTTAACTCATCCTGAGCTAGGAGTTATAGTCGTTTAAAGTTGACCAAAAACTCACTTTTCTTAACTTAAACAATTTTCCAGATTTTTCATTCCTTCCAAAGAAATGACTATTTCTAGCTCTTAGCTTCTTCCTAGCTATTTCAATTTGCGAGATGTTACACATAATTGCATTCATGTGAATGTGTATGAAGTGTTACTAGAGACTCATAGTGGTTGAGTAAGAGAAGATAATTTAATACCATTCAACAATATAAAAATAATAAATGAGCAGAAAATGACACATTAGGTCATCATACACAACATAAAAAAATCAAGTAAAAGTCAATATAATAAAGTTCGAATTCTAGGTATTCCACAGCGAAGTAGCCAGAGATGTCACACCACTTTTTCGCACGATGGAAGGGTTTTCCAATTAAAGTGATGGTATTGATTAGAGATTATTTTATTCTTTCAGAGTCGCCACTTGGAATTGAGTTATGGTGTTCCAAGTCACATTTTTGTTTAATCCCTAATCAAAAGAAAATGACTCTTTATTTGGTCTCCGAACTAGAAATTCTGGTAGGGAATTTTTATAACCGAGGAGAAGGTATTAGGCATCCCTCGAGTCTCGTGGTTCTAGCAGAATCACTTTTATCGACTTATACTTGAATTAAATTATTTTAATTTTATTTTGGACAAATCATGTTGCAGGCCATGATTTGCTCATATTTTTATTTGTTTAACTTTTATTCGCCTCAACTTAGATGCGTAAATTCATTCTTGATCTTGACATTTAGAGACATAACTATCTTTTTTGCGTCACACTTAAAATTTTGTCTATAAGTCTCTAATTTAAATTAATTAATGTTAATTATATTATTGGACAAGGTTCATCATCGCATCTTT
Organism: Solanum tuberosum; assembly: GCF_000226075.1. Classification (NCBI taxonomy): domain Eukaryota; kingdom Viridiplantae; phylum Streptophyta; class Magnoliopsida; order Solanales; family Solanaceae; genus Solanum; species Solanum tuberosum. The sequence goes on along the minus strand of NW_006239590.1, from coordinate 29,496 downwards.
GAATTTGGTTTAATGTTTCAAGAAAAAAAATGTGTAACCACATTCTTAATCGAAAAAGGCTTTTGAAACGGGTCATATATTATCTTAATATTTATCTATTACTAGATAGCTTAGCGGTTTACTAGTGATTAAATTACTTTTTTACTATTTATGTTCATGAATACTATTTAAATAATAAAAGTCTAAAATATGAGACAAATAGAAAGTTATTTCTTGTTCAAATTCGATATAGATGTATTTACATTTTTAGCGTACTTACAAGTTAGGACAAAAGACATTAAAAAAAAGTGTAACTCTTCATCTCCTAATTTTTCTAAAATAAACACATTTGACTTTAGATAAATCTAACCAAAAAAACTATTAGAATACTACTTTTAGGCATTTTATTAATTGAGAGTAGCATTCAGTACAAGATGAGAGATAACGTAAAGTAAAGCAAAAAGGAAATGTTTCAATATTACCGTGTCAAAATTAAGCACACATAAAATTTGAGCAGCTTTATAATATAGGACTCAAGTCTTGCACAATCATGACATAAAACTAAATAAAAAATAAATTAATTAAGTATTACCTCTTGTGAAAAAAAAATTACTAGAAGAAAGGACTATAATCAGGAACCACGAACTTGAAACCACGAAAACGAACCTCGAACTCAACTTTTATTTATAATTAGAAAAAAATATAATGTGAGGTATGATTTTTTCATTTTTTTTGTTCTGCCTGAATGTAAAGGATGTTACTTTGGTGTTTTTTTTTTGGAGGTGGGTAGGAAATAAAAATATTTTTGATCTTGTTTTGTTTTTCTGTTTGTTGTTCTCTCGTGTGTGTTTTTTTTGGTTTGCTGCGTTTGTTTGTGTTGGTTTTCTTTTCTTGGTTGCTGATCTTTTTCTCTTCTCGTGTGAGTGTATTGTTGTGTGTATTGTGCAGATGTGTATAGGGGTGTTGTGGGTTGTGTAGTGGTGTGACTGGGGTAGCGGGGTGAGTGTAGGTGGGTTGGGGTAGTGGGGTAGTTTAGGTTATTATATTTTAATAATTTATATAATAAAATATAATAGTATCAGAGCCTAGGAACTTTCATGGTAAATATGAGATTGATGTGAAGTATACGACATAGATATGTACTTTTGAATATGGATCTAAGAGAAGTGAGTACTAAAAGTACTAGATTGGAAGAGATAGATATACCTCAGAACCTTGATTTGTTAAACAAATGGACTATTCCTAAAGTAGATATTAAAACTATTTATGATTATGGTTCATCTCATAAACAGTTAATAAAAACTACTGAGCAATCTTTGGCGATAAATTCGTCTGAACAGACTATTCGTTTATTAAATAAACGAGATATCTAATTGTATAAAAATCAGTATAATTTCTTGCATATTGGCATGGTTCAAATTGGTTTTAAGCCTTTGACCCTTAAATGGTTACCTGAGACATTTTTAGCTGCTCTACGTGATGCTAGAAATTTAAATTTTAGACAATCTTTGATGGGTTCGATTGAGTCTACTGTGGCATATTGCCTTGTATATTTTAATATTGAGCCTAATTTGCAATTATCTTTAACTGATGTTAATATTCTTGATTTTTTAACATTAAATGTTAAAACACATGGTTATAATTATGCACCTGGATCTGAATTAATATGTTTATCACATAGAATTTATTTTAAATTACTATCTACGTTAAATCCAAAATGTAAGTTATATGATACATTTGATCAGACTATTTTAGTAGAAACTAATTTTGTTAAATTTAAGGTCACTACTAGAAGACCTATAAAATGGGAAGAAATCAATTTTTCAACAACTTGGACACTGATTCTGTGATATCCCCCAAGTCAGATAACAAATGTTGTCACTAATTCTGAGTATTCTCATATTACACAAAATCCTGATGGTAAGATTTGCATTCAATTTGATGGTAAAAGTATTCCATATAATAGACATTCATTTTCTGATAGAAGATTGTCTGCAATTCAACATATTTCACCAATTTTACATGTGTATGGTCCAATTTGTAATCGTGTTGCTTCTTTACATACCATACTTACTATTATATCTGCTGATCAAAATAATAAACTTGTTAAAAAATAAAAATTAGATCCTCGAACGAATATTGTTCAAGCTAATGATAATTCTTCTGATATTTCTGATAAGGATATTCCTTGTGTATCCAAAATGGATTTTGATCCTAATAAAACTTAATGATGAATGTAGACCAAATAGATTTTACTCCAGGTTCACTACAAGAAAGTACATTCAGAAAGAGTTTTCGAGTAATAAATGAAACTGGTTTAAAACATTGTTTTTTGACTCTTATAGTTCTAGTGATTTGAATAATATTTCTCAAGAATTTTATGAAACTTGTGCTCTACATAATCAAATTATGTATGTTGTACCCTGATTTATAACCACTTATTTAACTTTATACATCAACGTTCTTGAACGATCTTATAAAGATGGATCTGATAATATTATTAAGGTTGTGTATCCACCTCAGTCATCTTTTATTTTACCAAATAATACAGGTATCACTTTTACTTCCTTTCAAAAATTTGTTGAAGAAGATGTTGCGGTAGTCAGCATCAATGAAATAAATAATTTAATTTCTCAAAATAATTATTTGGGTCTTTATGTTAAAGTTTTGGGTGAACATATTAGTTCTCTTCACGAAAATTGGATGAATTAACTGCTTTAGTAATCCAAATAAAAAATTATAAAAAGACTTCTGACATTGCCTCTACTTCTAAAAGTAATTCAGAAGTTCAAATTGTTTCTACTCATGTGCAAAGGCCCCCTGAGATTCAGGATTTAAAATTAAATCATTAAATTATTTGAAAGAACTTCTTGATAAAAAATTGTCAGGATTAAGTGCAAAGCCTATTGATTTGTCAGACAATTTTGTGGATGAAATGGAAAATCAATAAACTCTGTGGTTATCCTAAAAAAAAAGTAATACTAAGTATGCCCATAAACCAAGCATGCATACCTATTATTATTCCAGATCAACTCCTCAAGATGTGTTAATAGAGGAAAGAGACTGGAATTAGACTAATACCTCTTATAGTGGGTCTAAAATTTACGAATGGAATCTTGATGGTTTGACTGATAGAAAATTAACTATTTTTGTTCATAGAATGCTTATGTATGCAACTATTTGTAAAAGTGTTAAAAATACAGATAGAAATATTTGCAAAATGATTGTTGCAGGTTTTACTGGCCAACTCAGAGGTTGGTGGGATAATTATATGAGTATTGAGCAAACACAGTGGTGATAAATGCAATTGCTGATAATGAAGGTGTTGATAACTTAGGCATGACTCTTGTAAAAAATAGAGAAGACGTTGTTTATACTTTAGTCTTAACCATTTTAGAACACTTTAATGGTTGATTTACCAATCAGTATGAGACTGTTCGCACCTTATTAAATGGTCTACGCTGTAGAACCTTAGGTGAATTTAGATGGTATAAAGATACTTACATGAGTAGGGTGATGGAATTACCCAAAATAATTATGAGCATTGGAAAGATAAGTTTATAGATGGTCTTCTCCCTTTATTTGCCGAAAGAGTTACAAAAGCTCTAAGAACTAATCATGGTGAAATTTCATATAAGGATTATACTTATGGCAAGCTGATAGGAGTTTGCACTCAAGAAGAATTAAATTTGTGCAATGAATTAAAATTATCTAGACAGCTTAAGATGGATAAGCTTAAAGAAAGATCTCAGTTAGGAGACTTTTGTACCCAGTTCGATTTACGATACTTCTGCATATAGCAAGAAAAAGAAATATAAGGATTATAAATACTCCAACCTTGATAAACCTTATAAGAAAAAGAGGTCTAGATATAGATCTAAGGAAGAGAACGACGCTAGAAAAGCTTTTCGTAAGTCTAATAGATTTACCAAAAATAGGTCTAAGAGTGATCTCGCTAAAATCAAGTGTTATAGATGTAGAAATTTCGGTCACATAGTATCGAATTGTAAGCTTGAAAAGTTAAAAACCTTAGAACTTGATGAAGGAGTTCATGATAAGATTTGTAGTTTGTTATAAATTTCTGGTTCTGAGTCTGATTATAATTCTGATTCAGATTCAGGTTCTGAAGAAGAAGTTGATTTGCTTGATATTTCTGATAGTAATCAGCATGTTAAAATGAATATTTACAATTCTTGTCATGGTGATAAATGTTCTTGTGAAAATGATGAATTTTATAAATTGCATTCTCAATTTCAAGATTTAAATATAAATACTATTACTCTGATAATGTGATAGAACTTCTAAAAGAAATTACTGATAATGATCTTAGAGAAAAAATTATTCATTTAGCTGCAAATAATAATGCTAGTTCAAGTTCTTCGAAAAATTCAGAAAAACAAAAGAATGATTTTGAATTTGAATATGCTGCACCTTATTCATTGTCTGAAATTAATAATAGACTTAATAAACAGACTACTCCTACAAGAGATTCTTCCTTTGATGATTTAAAAAATGAAATTGAAAATTTTAAAAATGAGATTAAATCTCTTAAACAAAATCAAATGATTTGTGATCATAGACTTACTCAGATAGAAACTGTTAATAACAAAGGTAAAAATATTATTGAAGAAAATACTATTGCAAAAACCTATTAATCTTGATCCTAGACAAGATATGTTTTTAGGAATGATGCAAATAGTTACTGCTCATAAATGGTATATTAAATGCACCATCTTGATTGATAATAGTTTTTCAATAACTGATATTGCTATGATTGATAGTGGAGTTGATGTTAGTTGTATTCAAGAGGGTCTTTTACCTACTAAATATTTTGAAAAAATAACTCATATCGTTAAATCTGCTTCTGGACATGCTTTAGATATAAAATATAAATTACGTAATATACGTATTTTTCAAAATAAAGTCTACATTTCGTATTTCTTTTTCTTGGTTAAAAAATCAGTTATACCCTCCAATCATACTTGGAACCCCCTTTATAAATGCTATTTATCCATTTACTAGCATAAATGCTAAAGAATTTACTGCTACTTATGAAAATAGAAATATAAATTATACTTTTATCATTGACCCTATTTCTCGTGATATTAACGCTTTGATTAATATGAAGCAAAGGCATGTTGATTCTTCGCAACTAGAATTATTTAGTATAAATATATTTGATACTTTGAAATCCACCAAAGTACAGGAAAAAATGAATTTGATTTCTGAATAAATTGCTATTGATATTTGTGCCAATCATCCTAGTGCTTTTTGGAATCGAAAAAAGCATATTTTTACTCTTCCATATGAAGATGAATTCTCTGAGAATGATATTCCTACTAAATCTCGTCCTTGTCAGATGAACACCGAATTGGTAGAATTCTACAAAAAAAAATTGATAATTTTTTACAAAAGGGTTTAGTAAAATCTTCAAAATCACTCTGGTCTTGTACTGCATTTTATGTTAGTAATGCTGCTGAAAAGGAACGTGGCGTTCCTAGATTAGTTATAAATTATAAACCTTTAAATAAATTCTTAAAATGGATAAGGTATCATATCCCCAATAAAAGAGATTTGCTTTCAAGATTATATGATGCATTGGCAAATTCATATATGTAAAGAGCATACTTATAGAACTGCTTTTAATGTTTCATTTGGACAATATGAATGGAATGTCATGCCTTTTGGATTAAAAAAATGCTCCTTCTGAATTTCAAAAAATAATGAATGATATTTTTAATCCTTATTTGGATTTTATAATTGTTTACATTGATGATATATATTAGTATTCTCTAAAACATTTGAAACACACATCAAGCATTCTTGATATCTTTAAGAAAATTGTTATACAAAATGGTTTAGGACATAATATATGTCAGGGTAAGATTACTCCGAATCAATGATCTATTGATTTTACATCAAAATTTCTGGATGTTATTACTGATAAGACTCAGTTACAAAGATTTTTGGGAAGTTTAAACTATGTATCCCCATTCTATAAAAAAATTCTCGTGATTTAGCCCCTTTATATGATAGACTAAAAAAGGATTATAAACAACCTTGGACTGAAAGTCACACTAGTCTTGTAAAAAATATTAAGGAACGTGTTAAATCTCTTCCTTATTTAACTCTTGCTAATCCTGTATGGCAAAAGATTATTGAAACTGATGCTTCTAATATTGGTTACAGAGGATTATTAAAACAGATTAATCCTAATGATAAAAGTGAATATTTGATTAGATTTCACTTAGGAAAATGGACTGAAGCCCAGAAAAAATATGTTACTGTGACTCATGAAATGCTAACAATAGTCAAATGTGTTTTAAAATTTCAAGATGATTTATATAATCAAAAGTTTTTGATAAAAACTGAAGGTCAATCTGTTAAATACATGTTTAACAAAGATTTTAAACATGATGCTTCAAAATTGATATTTGCTAGGTGGCAGGCCCAGTTAGCTCCTTTTGATTTCGAGATTCAATATAAAAAAGGAAGTGATAACTCTCTTCCGAATTTTCTGTCTCGGGAATATTTAAATTCATAATGAGTTTTTATACAATTTTTATTGATGAAAAAACTTTAATTACTATTTTAAAGGTAATTTCTCTTAATGAAGACCTGCAGGAATATATAATATGTAAAATTATTAATGATATTATTAAAGAAGATGATACTGAAGAAAGTGGTGATATCGATAATGATAATTATTACAGTGACTATTATAATATATTCGAATAAAGTAAAGTGTTATGTTTGTAGGATGGACCCTCTTTGGATTACCAAGGGCAGAGGTAGGAGTAATAATACAAGGGGAAGATCATCCCCAAGATCGTCCTACAGATCCTCTTCTAACTCCCCAGTAATACAAATGGGAAGGAGTTTGATAAACTCAAAAGTCTCTCAAAGTGAGGCTTCAACTTCAGTACATCTGGAAGATATTCCAGAAAATAATCTGTTATACACACAATTACAGGCATATTTGTCTCAAAAGCAAAGTAGTACTTTTGCATCAATAGCTAAAGAAGATAATGATGATATCAAATCTTATGAAAATTTATCAAAAAAATAAATGATCTTTCTTTTAGAAATCTTTGAAATTCAGAGAAAAGAAGAACCCTAGAAGATATTTCAGCGATACCTAATCAATGGTTTATATTTCCCGGGTGATTCATACAAAACTCGATCTTATTATGAGACTATACTGATAAGCACTAGTAGTGTTGAATTTCAACATTTTTCAGGCTACAATACAAGTGAGAATGTTTATAACTTCTCTAAAATGATAATTAAACAGATTATATCTATTGAAGATTGGGGTATCTCCACTATGAAAGAAAGGCAGATCAGCCTAAACAAAATCTCTATGAATTTCACCTACTGGACTATATTCAGGCTTTTGATAAAGTCCTCTATTATAATAATGATAGACATAAACACACGTGGTTTATAAAATATGTGCAAAGATATTTGCAGGACCAATTCCTAATTGATTTTTGAATTGGTGGGCATACCACGACCCAACTACCAAAATATTGCTTGATCCATCTATTAAATTATATAAAGAATGGGTTAAAGTCTCACCTGATCTAAATGAGTTATACCATACATATCATATTTGTTATATAGAAAAAATAGACTAAATTTATTTTTTCATTGAATTCTCTATCCCTTGGATTCACAAATGGACCCCAGAAGTGGGATTCACCGAGGAATAGATTATGTGTTTATACAGAACATTTATAATAATTTTTGGGACAAATTAATGAAAAAAGATCCCAAAATAAAAATATTATATTGACAAGAACTGCTAGATCTTATTGCAAATATTCTATTACTCCTCAAAAGGGAATAATTGCTGATAGCTCGGTCAGGCATATTGCCAGAAAAATATCCATTCAAGAAGAAGATAAAGAAGAAATGATCAATAGCTATTTGGAATAAGTTAAGAGGAGTCTACTCCTCAATATTACTCAATATGAAAAATCAGACACTTCTATGAGAAGTGAAACAAGCGATGATGTTTCAGATGATATTCAAGAGGCTCAACCTAGTGAGTCAGAAAAGACTACATCAGAAGATACTTTGAGAAAAGAAGAAAATTTCCTTCGAAAATCAATAGAAAAGGACAAACAGTAAAGTCATATCTACAGTAAAGCCATCATCAACAGTAGATACATTGTTGATACACTGTTAAGGGAACATATGGGACCCACTGTTACTAAGATTTATTTTTTTCTTCTCTTTTCTTTTCTATAAATAAATTTGTTTTTCAGTTTGTTAGACAGAAGTTTAGGAACTCCTCTCTCTACTTTCTCTCTCCAATTGTATATCTCTCTCTCAAATTGTAAAGTTTTCAATTCACCAGATATTGACCAGAAGTTAATAATATTTGTATAGTTTGCTCATAGGCCTTGCAGTCGGCCATCTATCTAAGGTAATATATTTTTCTGACATCTTCTTTTATTATTTCTCCGATCTAAGTTGTGACTATGTCCGGCTAGAATATTCATATCTATGTCGGATAACTATCTTCTCTTTTATATTCCTTATGAAATATCTAGACTTTATCAAAATATAAATAAATTTATATATGGTTTCTTGATTTGGTTCCAAGATGGTGGTACAGTCAGATTCGATACTATTTTTTATTGTCTTTGTATTTGTGACTTCGTCTAGCCAGACATGGTTCTAAGCCCATTAAGGAGTTGAAAAAGGGCGCCTATACCCGATTAGAACTGCTAGACACATGGGCTCAATAAAAATACGTATTAAATTTTGACATGCCCCTTACTCGGGTAAAAGGATAGATCATTCCATATAATCATAAAACTATATAAATATTTGTATACATTTCGATTCAGATTTATTCCTTAAGTTCGACTGCTAAACTAGATTGAAGTTGACCGCGCAGATTACCGCCAGTCTTCAGAGATCATGTAAATGGTATCATATAATATTATTTAATTATTTTTAAACAAACAAAAATAAATTATAAATATGAAATATTAGCTTATTTATTAAACTAATATTAAAATAAAACATATATTTTTGTTATTTTCAATTTTTTTAAAATAAACTAACTAAAATAAAATAAAAGAAAAATATCTAATTTATATATAAAAGCAATATTTATGAACTAAAAATGGTGTAAGACCTTAAGTTCGGTCAAAAATTATGTGTCTACAGTTTGTAGAGATGTTAAACCGTTATAGAACTATTAAGATCTTCGCTTATCAATTATTGGTTTATCGGTTCACTACAAAAAAAAGTATTTAGCGACTGAAAAAATCCGTCGCTAAACCGAATTTGCGACGGATTGTTGGCTGTTAGTATTTCGCTCGTTAGTAATCTCTTAGCGATGAAAAATGAGTTCCGTCGCAAGTTTAGCGACGTATTAGAGACGAATGATATTCGCCATCACTTGTTAGTGACGGACTGGTCCATCGTTATACTTATATAGTTCGTTGCTAATTTCATAATTAATTTCGTCACTTTAAATAAATTCGTGATGAAATTTCCGTCACTAATCCGTCACAAAATATTTGATTCTAATTTCATAATTAATTTCTTCATTTCAAATAAATTCGCGACGAAATTTCTGTCATTAATCTGTCACAAAATATTCTACTATTTGAGCCAGCATATTTGCCACTAAAATGTTTCGTTGGTAATTCGTAGCCAATATTTTTTATAGCAACGACCAAATTGTCACTAAATTTGTTGCTAAAATATTACTAAATACTCTAAAAATAATAAATATTTCATATAAAAATGATATTTAGAGGGTTCAAAATCTGTAGATAGAAAATTCCAAATCACATACTTACGGTGCAAAAATATCAAAAGCAATCTATCAACTATTCTTAAGAGAACCTACATTCATCAACTATTGTCATCGCACAATTTGTACTTTTCAAAAAGACAGACAACATCAAAAATTAAAGCTACAGGAGACTAATTAAGGGATACCCTCATAACTTGAAACTACGGAATCAACCACGTCCTTATTAGTAGTAGCAGGAGGCACCATGGGTGTCACAAACGATGGATTATCAATGGGAGTAACCATTTGTTGTACCCGCTCCATAATAACCAGAAGAAAATAATTAGTAAGGGCAGAAATCATTTCCTGTACAAACATATCCATATTTCTTGTCTATGTTGATTGAGAAACTGAAGGTGCTACAGATGATGAGGCACAAAGATTCTGCCCGTAGTAAGCTTTTGCTTCAGATCCAAGACCGTATATTCTTTTATTCTTTTCTCCCCCGACAGCTTGGTAGTATTCTTCACATTGATCAATATCAGATTCAGAGGTTGTTTTTCCCGTAATATTTCTTCATATTTTTCCTGTAATAAATTGAGATAAAGAGAAAACATTAAAGATAAGGAATAAAATTATAATTGAAGGAAAAGGCAAAAACATACATAACCTTTTAGCTTAATTAAATGTGCAGCAAAGCAATTAACCCCTGTCCAGCCTCATATCATGGAATTGGGACCAACTTTGAATAGAGAACAACAATTAATATTGATTGACAAGGTTACAGCAGAAGATGAAATACACTGGACTTTGGGTGCAATTACATTGGACAACTATGGTTCAGAACAAACATATGAAATTTGAAACCATACTCTCTTTTTTTTATCTGTCCTATTTTCTTTCCCGCCTTCTTTTGGCTGTCTAAATTACATGGTTTGTACTGTAGTTTATATATTTCCAAGGCGTGTTTAGTTTGATGCTTTAGACGTCTTTATTTAAAAAAACTAGTAGAGATATCTGATTAACATATCAGGACACTTCATCCAATACTAAGCGTCAATGATCGTTAAGTAGTAATATAACCCAACTAAGTGAGTTAGGGTCGAATCCCACCTGGAGTAGTTTTTCCTTCAAATTCAAAGATGAAGATATGACAACAATCTCTTCCTTTTAGCAAGTCTTTTACCTTTTTGGTTTTAGTTTCAAATATTTGGATCCTATTATAACTCCAATTTCACACTTCAACACGAAATGATCAAACAGTAAAGTAAAACTTGGGGTAATGACCAGCCAATTGTTGAACTTTAACTTAGTGGGTGAGTATCAATGCTCACAATAGGATAATTTTTTGTGGGTAGGTCGGACCATATGTAAAGTAACTTTCTCTCGAACAATTACCTTTTCTATGTCGAATTCTCTCGAACTTCGACACTAACCGAAAAATGTTCAGCCCTTGCTCCTCATCAAATCCACTCTCTCGAGCTGGATACAAAGGATAGATCCTATGTTTCATTCTCTCAAGCTGAAATCATGGTGACCCACTACTTAGGATGCTAAGATTTCTACTATGGCTCTGCACCTCTCTCTCGAGCAAGCGCACAACACCGAACTTGTTACACTAAACATGCAACTCGACTTTAAGATGCAGCAACAACTCAGACCCACTTCAAATTAACGCTATTATTTGCAATTCAACAACACCCACTTAGTAAAACTCAACAATTGGCTTCATAGTCAAAACCCCAAGAAGAGGGTTTTAGCCACCCATAGAAAAAATAAGAAAATCAACGTCTACCATGTTTTCTATGGTTGGGTAATTGAAATTCGAAAGTTATAAATTACCAAAATCTTATCTATTACAAAATCTAAACCAAAAATCTTGCTAAAAACCCTTGAAAACCACAATGGTGATTTTTTGCTCTCAATTTTCTATCTCTTTTGTTTTCTAAATAATTTTCTCTCTCTAGACAAAACTAATTTAAACAAGTCTGATGTGTCACTGTTTAAGACCACTCGGCGAGATAAGTCGGGCTCCGCCGACTGATCGACGACTCGCTGATTGTTCTTCATCTCGCCTTCATTTTTCACTTTTTCTTGGTCTGGCTACTGTAACTTTAAGCGATCCAGATCGGGATGGCTGAATAACTCCGCGATTCGCCCTTTTTCCTTCTATCTCGCCCATCAGCATTTGTTTGAATCTTCTTGAGCACTTTCGGTGACCTGGTTGTCCTTCACCGAATAGATCGGTGACACGCTGAATGGAACTGCTGCTCGCAGAAATTACCCCCATTTTAGCTCCAGCATTCTGTAACTTTAGGCGGTGTCGTGGCAATTTGGCAATTCGCCGAGTGACATCGGCGATCATCAGATCTTTATTTCTTCATTCATTTAGCTTGCTTTGTTCCTTTCTGCACATTAGTGTCCATGCATCGTTCATAAATCCAAATATCTGAAAATCAGGGATTTTGCATCATTCATTAGCACAAAATATGTATTTGAGGATACTAAATCTATTAAAATGAATCCCTAAATGAGTCCAATTCGTGGACTCATCAACCCCCCCAACTTAAACTTTTCCTTGTCCTCATGTAAAACTCAAGTTCAGCAGTTCAAAATGGATGTCTCAAACAGTGCTACACAAGACTCAATCATGAATGCACACAAGAAGACTCAACTTACTCATGCAAAGATCAATTGTGCACCCAAAGATTCAAGTTGTGACTTATCAAAGAATCTCAAGCTCACAACATTTGCTTCAAATGCAAGTTCAAGCTCAGCAAAGGTACTCAAATGCTCTCACACAAAGAATGATTCCATATTCACACACAATGGTTCACAATTTAAAGCTCCGGAATCAAATGCAACGCTCACACT
>NW_006239590.1:9205-16389 GCF_000226075.1 Solanum tuberosum | reverse complement strand
AGATCATATTAAGAGATTGCATCACTTAGTCAACCGGACCAATGGGGCAAATTCTAAGTCTCATCACATATGGTTCACGGTAAGCTCATTACACAAGGCATTGTCACCAATGTCAAATAGGACTCCACACTTTTGCTAGTGTGCAATGTTCATCACAAGAGACTCAATTCGATACTTGGCTAGTCACAACGAGATGCAAAAAAGTTCACATATTGTCTATAAAACTTCATTTGGCCTCATCGTAGCCGCACATTCACTTTTGTTCGATTATGAGCACTGTTCAAGTCATCGGTATTGATTAAGACTGATACTCAAATTTGCAAGAGAACAGCCACAGTCAAACACAAACAAAAGAGGTGGCACAAAGAGGAGGGGGTTCACTGACTAATTGCCACCCCCCCTCCCCACCAAAAGCATTCAACATTGTCCTTAATGTGGGTAGAGAGCGGGCATTACCGCAAATAAAACAAAATAAGAATAATAAAGAAAGCCTAACAAGAAATGATAACCCGTTCGGCGAGCAAATTTGGTCCGCCTTATGGACTTCAAAAATGGGGCTAAGACTCTAGAACATTCGGCAAGATACCTTCACCATTCAGCGAGTCGTCGATGTGCTTAGGCGACCTAACTTTCCTCGCCCTTTTTCCTTCGACGTTGATAACGTTCCTCAATGATCGTCTAGTGATATTCTGAGTCCATTCTGCGAATCGCCGAACTATTCGGTGACCTCTTACATCTTCGCCGATCTCCCCTTCTTTGAGAGTGCAGCCCACTGGAACTAAAGGGCGATCTGAAGAACATTGGGCGCATCGCCGAAGCATCCGGCGACTGGTTCACTCTCTCGCCAACTGGGCGCTTCGTGAAGATTCCTCGTTACCCTATTCTACTTGTTTACACACTAGAATGACACTTTTGTCTCACTCATGATCCAGCTTCTACAAAATCAACACGTATTATTTAAAAACACTAACACTTGGGTTGCCTCCCAAGAAACGCCTTATTTAACGTCGTGGCACGACGTGGAAATGCTCTCCAGGTACACCGTCTTAATCAAAGAAATCTCCTAGCATTCTCCAAAGTATAACTTCAAGGGTTGGCCATTCACCTTAAATGCAGGTCCTTCTTGACCCTCAACTTCTATGGCACCATTTATGAATACTCGTGTCACTTTAAATGATCCTGACCATTTGGACTTGAGCTTTCCGGGAAAGAGTCTAAGTCAGAAGTTGTATAGTAACACCCAATATCCCACCTTGAACTATCTCTTAAGTATTTTAGCATCATGCCGCCTCTTCATATTTTTTTTGTAGAGAGCTAAACTTTCGTAAGCTTTAAACTTGAATTCGTCCAACTCGTTTAACTGATCTACTCTCTCTTTTGAGGTTTTTGTCCAGTCCAAATTCAGAGCTTTCAATGCCCACATTGCTTTGTGTTCTAATTCGACTAGTAGATGGCAAGACTTTCCAAAAACTAGCTGATACAGAGACATACCGATTGGAGTTTTGTATGCGGTGCGATACACCCATAGTGTATCATCAAGCTTTCGAGACCAATCAGTCCTATTAGCATTCACTGTCTTAGCCAAGATGCTCTTGATCCCCCGGTTTGACACTTCAACTTTGACCGCTTCTTTGGGGATCATATGGAGTTGCTACCCTTGTCTTTCACCCCCATACTTACTCAATCTAGCTAAGAACCATTTATTGCAAAAGTGGGATCCACCATCACTAATGATAGATTGGGTAGTACCGAATCTAGCAAAGATGTAGCGTTTCAGAAATTGAACCACACTTTTCCCTTCATAGTTTTGAAGTGCAACAGCCTCCACCCATTTAGAAACATAATCTACTGCCACCAAGATATACTTATTACCAAAGGAACTCACAAATGGGCCCATGAAATCGATTCCCCAAACATCAAATAGGTCAACTTCTAAAATAAGAGTAAGGGGTAACTCGTGTCTTTTAGACACTCCACCTTGCTTCTGACATTGAGCGCATTTCTTTACAAATTCATGTGCATCCTTGTAGAGGGATGGCCAGTAATATCCACTTTGGAGAACTTGAGTGGTTGTACGCACACCACTATGATGGCCCCCAACCGGTGAAGCATGACAAGCATGGAGTAATTCTACCGCTTCTTCTTCTGGAACACACCTTCTAATGATATGATCTTCAAACTCTCGAAACAAGTATGGTTCATACCCAAAGTACTTTTTAATGTCGAACATGAAACTCTTTTGTTGGTAGAAGTTCATCTCGTTCGGCATGAATCCACACACTATGTAATTGGCGAAATCTGCATACCAGGGAGTTTGTTTGAGAGTTATCGCAAACACTTGTTCATCGGGGAAGGAATCGTCTATGTCAACCTCATGCTCGTCATTCTCCTTGTCCTCTAACCTTGATAAGTGGTTAGCCACCTGATTTTCACATCCTCTTCTATCTTTGACCTCAAAGTCAAATTCTTGCAATAGTAGCACCCACCTTATCAACCTCGGTTTTGCATCCTTCTTTGCCATTTGGTAACAGAGTGCAGCATGATCAGTGTGAACAATTACTTTAGTGCCTAACAAGTATGCCCGAAATTTCTCAAATGCATAGACTACAACAAGTAACTCTTGTTCAGTAACGGTATACGTTGAGCACTGTTTAGAGTCTTGCTCGCATAATAAATTGGGTGAAAAAGTTTGTTGCGGTTTTACCCCAACACAACACCCAATGCCATTCCACTTGCATCACACATTATTTCAAAAGATTCTGACCAATCAGGACTAATAATGACCGGGGTGGATACTAATTTCTCCATCAAGCATCGGAAAGCACCATACAAGCATCATCAAATTGGAATTTCACCTCTTTCTCTAAGAGTTTGCATAGAGGATGTGCAATCTTTGAGAAGTCTTTGATGAACCTCCGGTAGAAACCGACATGACTTAAGAAACTACGAACTCCCTTTACCTAAATTGGTGGTGGTAATTTCTCAATCACTTCAATCTTCGCTTTATCAACCTCCAACCCCCTTTGCGACACCTTGTGACCAAGTACTATCCCTTCTTTAACCATGAAGTGACATTTTTCCCAATTGAGGACCAAGTTTGCCTCCACGCATCTTTGGAGAACTTGTCCTAAGTGTTCTAAACACGTCTCAAAAGTATCACCCACAACCGAGAAGTCATCCATAAATACCTCCATTAAATCCTCCACCATGTTGGCAAAAATAGATAGCATGCAACGTTGGAAGGTTGCCGGGGCATTGCATAATCCGAATGGCATCCTTTTAAAGGAAAAATCCCATAGGTACATGTGAAGGTGGTTTTCTCTTGGTCTCCCGACGCAATGGAGATTTGGTTGTAACCGAAATACCCATCCAAAAAGCAATACCAACCTCATTCCTAGAGTCGATCAAGCATCTGATCCATGAAGGGCATGGGGAAGTGATCTTTTTCAGTCCATGGGTTTAACTTTTGGTAATCCATGCATACCCTCCATCCGGTCACCGGCCTCATAGATACAAGTTCCCCCTTTCCATTCGGGACCACTGTGATACCTCATTTTTTTGGTACACATTGCACTGGGCTTACCCATTTGCTATCTTCAATAGGGTAGATCACACCAATGTCTAACCACTTTATTATCTCCTTTTACACTACTTTTTGCATTGGTGGGTTCAATCTCCGCTGATGTTCAACACTCGGTTTACACTCACTATCAAGCTGAATTTTGTGAGTACAGAACCAGGATGAATGCCCACTATATCAACTATGGTCCAACCTATAGCTTTGATATGCCTTCGTAACACCTCAAGAAGCAATTTCACATTCCATTCAAGCAAGTCAGCCGCAATGATCACCGGTAGAGTGTTATTTGCCCCCAAGAAAGCATACCGAAGATGGGGGGAGTGCTTTTAATTCCAGGTTTGGTGGTTCTTCTGTTGATGGCTTTGCGAGAGGACTCTTTCTCTTTTTCAAATCAATGTTCAATTTCAATGGAGTCTTTGAATACCCTCCCAAGCCTGAAAGAGCAGCTACTACCTCTTCATACCCTTAAATTTCAAATTCATCATAGTTAGCAAGCACAACTTCAAGAGGTTCTCTCATGCACATCAGATGGCTCACGCTAGCCACCGCCTCATCAATAACATCAACGGTGGACACCACATGGATATCACTTGGGTGTTTCATTGACTTACAAACATTGAAGGTTACTTCATCTTCGTTCACCCGAAACTTCAATTCTCTTCTTTCAATATCCACCAATGCTCTTCCGGTTGCTAAGAATGGCCTTTCCAAAATATTGGGAATTTCAACATCTATTTCACAATCGAGAATGACAAAATGAACCGAGAAAATGAACCGATCAACCTTCACCAAGATGTCGTAAAGTATCCCTACGGGATGTTTGATTGAACGGTCAATCAATATCCACCAATGCTCTTCCGGTTGCTAAGAATGGCCTTTCCAAAATATTGGGAATTTCAACATCTATTTCACAATCGAGAATGACAAAATGAACCGAGAAAATGAACCGATCAACCTTCACCAAGATGTCGTAAAGTATCCCTACGGGATGTTTGATTGAACGGTCAACCATTAAGAGTCTCATTGTGGTTGCTTTTGGTTCACCCAACCCAAGTTGCTTGTATATCGCATAGGGCATCAAGTTGATGCTTTCCCCCAAATCGCATAAAGCTTTAGCGAATTGGAGCATGCTAATGGTGCAAGGAATGGTAAATGCCCCGAGATCTTCTCTCGTTTTGATCAGCTCCTTAGTCATAATTGCACTGCAACTATGGAAAACTTCAATTGTCTCAAAATCCAAGCTCCTTTCTTTGTGACTAACTCTTTCATGAACTTGGCATATCCCGGCATTTCCAACAATGCCTCCACAAGGGGATAATTGATAATTTCTTAAACACCAACAAGAACTTCTTGAACTTCTCATATTCATTCTTCTTCTTTAAGCGTTGGGGGAATGGGGGAGGTATTTTGGGTAAAGGTTGTATGACTTTTGGAATTGGAACATGTTGTTCCATTTCCTTTTGTGGTTCTTTGGCAATGTTTTGGTGGATAAGTAACTTTTGTTCCTCCATGCCTTTATCATCTTCATGCTTTTGAGCATCTTCATTTCCTATCACATTACGTATTGCCACCTTTCCGCTACGAGTAACCCCAGTCAGCCCTCTATCGTCATCTTTGGTTTCAATTGAGCTGATAATAAACTCAATTGTCCTTCAAGTATCTTGATTGTATCGGCATGAGAGTTCACTTTACTGTTCAATGATGAAAAGTCATCTTTCATCCCTTTCAATAAATCATCCGAACCTTCAACTTTATCAAGTATGTGTGACAACAAGTCATTCACCCGGGGACTACTTGCACTCCCTTTTGATTTTGGGCTCTCACTCGAGTAAGTATGGTTCTCATCATGATCATCTTCCCTTCTCAAATAATCATTTTGCTCAACCCAATCTTGATAGTATCTCCTTTGTTCTTCTCCCTTGATTTTCGCCTCGCTGTAGATAGCGTGGGTGGAAACACTTCTCATATCTCTTGGTGCTCCAACCTTGATTCTCCTCCGACCTTGAGTAACCGGAAGAAGAACCCTCCTCAACTCTAAACACTCTACATGTCCCCTTCATGTGCTTTTGTAGAAATTCCATTTGGGTCAACATCTTCTTGATGTTTTCATCCCTCTCTCTCTTTGTCAAGTTGTTCTTGCGTTAATCTAAAACAAAATGGAGAGACTTGATCCTCTTGGGTGTACCACACTTGGTTTATTCTAGTCATGTCATCAAGAAGAAATGAAGCGACCTCAAATGATTGTAACATTATTCCTCTTCGTACCAATTGATCAGCCACTCATTTATTAATCGAATCAAGACTCCGGTAAAAATATTGAAGTAACAAATCGTTTGGTAGCCCATGAGTTGGGCATTTAAGTCACCCACATTTCATGGATGGGTTCCCCCTCCCGTCGCTTGAAACCTTGAATTTCATCTCTAAGTTTCATCATCCTTGATGGAGGAAAGAAAATTGTGTTAAATGCTATAATCAGCTCCTCCCATGATGTGATGGAATTGTTTATAACTCGGTCAACCACTTATTAGCTTCTCCCGTTAAGGACAGTGGAAACAACCACAGCCGAATTGACTCTTGTGACACATTTTTGAATGAAAAGGGGTTGTAAACCTCTGTGAAATTTTTCACATGCTCATGCAGGTCTTCGTGATCTAGCCCTCCATATAGTCCCCTCATTTGGAGTAGGTGAAGAGTTGTGCTAGTGACTTCAAACATCGCATTCTCATCAGCTTGTGGGATACAAATTGCACCCATTCCAGTTGATTGAGCTGGGTTGTAGACACTATTGATATTGTCTATACCATCTCGATGACCTGTTTGCCTATCATTTATATCTTCCTCACTCATGTTCACTTCTACGTAGTCCAACCAACACTTACATAAATCAGCCAAAGCTAATTCCACTACAGCCAACAAATTTGAGAGTGTCAAATCTTCAATCAACGAATTCTAAGTAACGCTACTCCCCGACAGCGGTGTCATTTTGATTAACGTATCAGGACACTTCATCCAATACTAAGCGTCAATAATCGCTAAGTAGTAATATAACCTAACTAAGTGAGTTGGGGTCGAATCCCACAGGGAGTAGTTTTTCCTTCAAATTTGAGGATGAAGATATGACAACAATCTCTTTCTTTTAGAAAATATTTTACCTTTTTGGTTTTAGTTTCAAATATCTGGATTCTATTATCACTCCAATTTCACACTTCAACACGAAATGATCAAACAGTAACGTAAAACTTGGGGAAATGACAAGCCAATTGTTGAACTTTAACTTAGTGGGTGAGTATCAATGCTTACAATAGGATAATTTGTCGTGGGTAGGTCGGACCATATGTAAAGTAACTTTCTCTTGAACAATTACCTTTTCTATGTCAAATTCTCTCAAACTTCGACACTAACCAGAAAATGCCCAACCCTTAGTCCTCATCAAATCCACTCTCTCGAGCTGGATACAAAGGATAGATCCCATGTTTCACTCTCTAGAGCTGAAATCATGGAGACCCACTACTAAGGATGCTAATATTTCTACTTTGGCTCTGCACCTCTCTCTCGAGCAAGCGCACAACACTGAACTTGTTACACTAAACATGCAACTCGACTT
>NW_006239590.1:0-8083 GCF_000226075.1 Solanum tuberosum | reverse complement strand
TTTGGTTTTAGTTTCAAATATCTGGATTCTATTATCACTCCAATTTCACACTTCAACACGAAATGATCAAACAGTAACGTAAAACTTGGGGAAATGACAAGCCAATTGTTGAACTTTAACTTAGTGGGTGAGTATCAATGCTTACAATAGGATAATTTGTCGTGGGTAGGTCGGACCATATGTAAAGTAACTTTCTCTTGAACAATTACCTTTTCTATGTCAAATTCTCTCGAACTTCGACACTAACCAGAAAATGCCCAACCCTTAGTCCTCATCAAATCCACTCTCTCGAGCTGGATACAAAGGATAGATCCCATGTTTCACTCTCTAGAGCTGAAATCATGGAGACCCACTACTAAGGATGCTAATATTTCTACTTTGGCTCTGCACCTCTCTCTCGAGCAAGCGCACAACACTGAACTTGTTACACTAAACATGCAACTCGACTTCAAAATGCAACAGCAACTCAGACCCACTTCAAATTAACGCCATTATTTGCAATTCAACGACACTCACTTAGTAAAATTCAGCAATTGGCTTCTCAGTCAAAACCCCAAGAAGAGGGTTTCAGCCACCCATAGAAAAAATAAGAAAATCAACATCTACCGTGTTTTCTACAGCTGGGTAATTGAAATTCGAAAGTTATAAATTACCAAAATCTTCTCTATTACAAAATCTCAATAAAAACTTTTGCTAAAAACCCTTGAAAACCACATTGGTGATGTTTTTGCTCTCAATTTTCTATCTCTTCTGTATTTTGAATGATTTTTTCTCTCTAGCTAAAACTAATTTAAACAAGTCTGATGTGTCACTGTTTAAAACCACTCGGCGAGGTAAGTTGGGCTCCGCCGACAGATCGACGACTCGTAACTTGAGGCGATCCAAATTGGGATCATCGAATAACTCTGTGATTCGCCCTTTTTTCTTCTATCTCACCCATCAGCATTTGTTTGAATCTTCTTCAGCACTTTCGGCAACCTGGTTGTCCTACGCCGAATAGATCGGCGACACGCCGAATGGAACTGTTGCTCGCCGAATTACCCCCATTTTAGCTCCAGCATTCTGTAACTTTAGGCGGTGTCGTGGCAGTTTGGCGATTCGCCGAGTGACATCGGCGATCATCAGGTCTTCATTTCTTCATTCCTTTTTCTTGCTTTGTTCCTTTCTGTACATTAGTGTCCATGCATCGTCATAAATCCAAATATCTGAAAATCAGGGATTTTACATCATTCATTAGCACAAAATATGCATTTGAGGACACTAAATCTATTACAATGAAGCCCTAAATGAGTCCAAATCGTGTACTCATCAATATCAGGATTCAAATTTCAGTTAGTATTTGATTACATACCTACCTCTCTTCATGTTGTTATAAATTCGTTAAAAAAATAAACACATTCTATCAACAGAGGCACTGCTAATCTCTTGTTAGCATATTTTGGTTCAGAAATGCACCCCATCCTCTCCCTTTCAATTCATGTGGTGGCGTTTGATTAAGAAGGAAAACTTTAGGAACTTGTTGTTTTGTCCATGCAATGAGATTTGCGTAGGTATAAAAGCATGGTATAATTACACTGGACAACTATGGTCTAGAACAAACACATGAAATTTCTCAGCCATACTCATTGAAGACTTTCTGGAACTTCTCTGCTTTCCAAAATCCAACAAGGAAGACGACTTCTCATAAAAAATAAAAAATAAAAAAGATGACCAGGTAAGAAATAAGGGTGATGACAACAATGATCCCAACGACAAAGGAAAACAAAAAATTTGTCATGGCAATAATCAACAACCTATGGAGAAAGTTACTCATGCCAATGTCAACCAATTCCCAAAAGTCTCTAATAACTTGTAAAGCAGGTCCTATCATCAAAGAAACAAACTAGAAATGAGGCAGCCTTCTATGCATTAGGAACAACCCTCCCATAACCCTCGGCACAATTCAAAGAATGAGAATGTTCCTGAACCAGCTCCTTATACTATGGTTCAAACTCTAGCAGCTCGACTAAGACAAAATCAATCCAATTATGACACTCCATTAAACATAGTAGCTACAGCTTACACAACCAAACAAGGTTTGCCTGCTATCATTTTTGAATTAGATGACTTCATGGTCAAACTGGCTGAAAGGTGTAAGTATACTTTAGTGGGTAAATTTAGCAATACTATGCCTAAGGTGGAGTTAATTAGGAAAAAAATCATTCTTCAAACTCAGTTGTTTGAAGGGGTTAAAATAGCACATTACAACTCTAGACATGTGTACATTGACTTAGACAATGAATTGGACTATTGTATGTATTGCAAGCATCAAGGACACTTGGTAGATGTATGCACAATCAAGAAAATGGATGATGAATACCAAAGGAGAAAGGAGCATGAAGCTGAGAAAAGAAACAAAAACAAAAATGAGCAGGCACCTCTGGAACATTATTGATTGTTATCGGTTCGTTTATGGTTTTAACAGTTCAAATTTGGCGCAAAAAAATTATTGAAAATCACTTAGAAACAAGGTGACAAACCAAATGAAACATGCACATGAGTTCACAAATTGCATCTTGCTCAAAAGCAAACACTTTTACATTGCAGAATATCTAAAAGATGAGACATCCATAAATAAAAGTAGGAAATCAAAAAGTAAGTCGAGAACTTTATATACAAAATGATATAAATATAATTATGTAATTTACTATCGAGTTATTGGTTAATCCATTAAGAAAAAACCTCAAACTGTTAAGAATTGATAACCCGATAACAAAAAATATCATAGTTACTAAATCAATAATCCATTATAGATAAATCAATAACTTTTTTCAGATCAAATTATCGGTTGCAGTTCGATTTTGAACTGCCCTAGGGACAAGAAGTACAACCTCCAACTAGGAAATATGGAGACACTAGTTCCACTCCCATTGTTTTTCCTTCTTCTCCCTATGTCTTTCTTTCTTTAATATAATTGTTTGGGGAGCTTCTTTTTTTCCTATTAGTTCATGCTGATTCTTTTGTAAAAAAAAGAAAAGAAAAGAAAAGGTAAAGAAAAAAGAAAGAAGAAACTTTAGAACTCAGAGTATGTATTGTTTATTTTATTTTATTTTTAAAAAGAAAAGACAAATTCGAGGTAGAGGAAGGTGAAATGGGGAGCGATTATAATGTGGGAAATTGAAATTCATCAAGAAGGAAAAAATTTAGATAGTCAACTCACTGAGCTATTAAGATTCCCATTGAAATATTTATTATGTTTTTGTTTTTGAGAATTTAAATATGCATCTACAAATAATCTGTACTTTTGATGCAAAATACACTTTAGCTTTAATTATTTGATTTTTACTAAATTAATAATTGAGTTATAATGAACTTATGTTTTTTATGAAACTGTTCGTAACTTTTGGATTGAAATGGAATTATTCTTAATCAATAGTTTTAAAAGTCTATTCTTGAGTCATATAATAACTTCAGAATATAGAAAAATTGGCAAGCACAATGGTTAATGAAAGATGTATTTTATTATTTTAATAATATTACTGAAGGTCAAAGCTTTGCCAGCTTCAAGTTTGCATTATTATTAAATTTTCATTTGATGGGTTTATCTATATAAACTAAAAAAATAAATAACTTGAACTAAAATAAAAAGTATATCAAATCCAAGACCAAAGTAGTGGGACTCCAAGAGCTTGCATCCAATAGCTAATGTGTATTATATATTAATAATATATAACTCATATTATTAATAATGTTTATTTTATCGGATATGTATCATCTTTATTCATATCCGATAAAATAGCTAATGTGTATTATATATTAATAATTATTCAGCATCCATACAAGACTTTTGAAAAGTCATTAAACAATACGAATCACATTTTTCAAAATGGATAGAAAAAGAAAGGTTGAAAACCAAACAAAATTTACATTAATATTGACAAGGAAATTCATAAATATTGTGGACCATATAATAGGAGTATCAGAAATCCACACAACTTTCATTTCTGATAATGTAAAATGTGTCAAAATTGAAAACTACAAGTGGTTGTCATCAAACTGAAAGTGAAATATGTATCAAAATAAATTGAAAACTACAAGTGGTCCATCACAATTCACAGGTGTCATCTATGTATATATTTAAAAAAGTGATAAAGTCTCTTTTGTGTCATCAAAAATATTTCTTTCCTAACAAATATATCATTTTTGAATTAAAAATAATTTATTTCTTATTTTTTTCTGAATTGAAGTACGTAAGATGAACATTTGTTAACATAATTCTTGATTTTAAAGTAAATTAAGATACAAAAATTAAAATGTTTCAAAATGGGAAATTTATTATGTTGATGTAAATCAAAAAATAGCTTACAATATATAGATATTGTTGACCTCTTTTATTTTAACTTTAAAATCAAAAAATATATTAATAAATGGTTATCCCACTTTAATTTGAAAAAGATTAAGAAATAAAATATTTATATGTTATTAGAAAATTTTACTGTACTATTGTTAACTAAATGAAATTTGATTGATGAGATTACTTATGACCTAACACATATAACCTATATTATCAGTTAAAATGTACACATGGGTTATTCTATTTGAATTTATAAGAGGAAACTGAATTTTTTTTTATAGAAGATTACTTTTCTCCTTTTTACTCCTTTCGTTCCCTTTTAGTTGTTATGATTTTTTTTTTTAGAGTCAAACAATAAAAATTTTGAATAATAGTTTACGATGTATTTTTTTATTATATTGATATATAAAAATATGCAATTTATAGTACTTTTCGTAAAGTTTTGAATATCTATACCTTTAGTTTAAAATATCAAATTAATATTATCTAATTTAAATTTAAAATTTAATTAAATTTACTTTCAAAAAGCGCAACATGACAACTAAAAAAGACGAAGGGGTATACTTAATGAAATTTTAAAAGAAATAAGTAAAAAGATTCTTTAAAAATAATATATTTAGTAGAAAATGAATGTGTTTCAAAAGAAACGATATGTTCTTTTAGGAAAGAGACATTTTGACCTAATTAAGACACAGTTTGATATTGCTACTAAAAATTGCTTATTTTTAATTAGAAGCATTTTAAAAAAAATAGATTTTAGAAAAGTATTTTTGAAAAGAACAATTTGTGTTTCACTAATTCATTTAAAAAATATTTTTGATAAGCAGATTGTGTTTGACTAATGTTTTTTAAAAAGGGTTGTTAAGAGGGAAATCACAAATTAAAAAAAATGACAAGTGTCAATGTACTTTTAATATTAAGATTATTTTATAGAGAGCAACTATGTTAAATAATTATCATAAAAATTTTAATCAAATTTTAAAGAAATGAAAAAACACAACTATTTAAATAGTTGTGTTCCTTTACAATTATAAAAGGGGTTTCACAGGAGAAATCAATGTATCTTTTTAGGGAAAATTATGTGTATAAGCAAACATATACTAGTTAATTACTTAACATAGCTATAGTTTGCCTTAATTATAATCCACAACCTACTTTTAGCTATAATAACGCGGCATAACTTTTTAGTTTTGTATAATTCACACGCTTGTATAATTCGAAATTTGTATAATATGATTTGTATAACTTTTGTATAATTCAGATTTCGTATAATATAATTTGTATAATTGTTTACACTTCTGATGTTTGTAATTGTATAAATTCGTACTTGCGACTTATATAAAAATAACTGAATTATACAAATGTACCTGCGAATTATATAAATTCGCGAATTATACAAACGAGACAGCTTAAACTGTAGGTACAACCCGTAAATATGCAAACTATAGTTATGGAACATAATTAAGTTTATCATAGTGGCTATTTGTGAAAGTTCCCCATCTTTTTATTCTCTACAATTTCAAAAGAACATACACTTCTTCTTCTTCCTTCTCCAATTCTAGTAAAGTTCGTGTGAAGATTTTTGAAGGTTTCTTCTCCAAAAAGTGTTGGAAGAAACAATCGCAACAGGTACGATTTTAGACTGCGGCTTTATATGGTGTAGTTCGTGTTTATATACATGTTATTTCACTTTCTGACTAGTGAAATAATATTTAATGATCCTGCAAACTAAGTGTTTGATTAGATTCTTCATTGGCATCATAACGTGCTTTATTTTGTTGCTAGCCAGGAACTTGTTCAGAAATACCGTAATGAAAGGAACATAGGAGTTTGTCGCTAGGTATTTGACCAAATAGGATCGTCCAGTTCCTATAGAACCTATCACTAAAATACCCCTAGAGGGGGATAAGGCTAAGCAGAGCGAAAATGGTTTTTCATGAGATGAAAAATGAAAACTATTTTCCCCACACGAAATTTGTGAATAAGTGATTGTCTGTTAATGAGCAAAGAATATATGTCTTTCTGCTAAACAGGATGGATTGAACTCATAATTCAATAGATGTTTTTTTATGAATGTCAACTAAGTATCGTAAGTAAATTGCTCCCGATTTTTCAATCATTTAATAACCAGAGTCATTCTTTAATAAATGATAACTATGAGTCACACTCAGTAGAATTTGAATAATCCTATTTTCTATCGTTAAGGTGGAGAACTGAACCAAGAATTCTCTTTTTTCATCATCAATCTAATCATTATTCGCGACCCAAGATAGCCTATACAAAGGATCCAAAGTACCATAGGAAGACGAAACATATTGTCATAAAGTATAATTTTGTAAGAGACATGATTTTACAAAAGAATGTGAAAGTGAAATACAAATCTACGCATCAAATGTTAGCGGATCCCTTAACGAAACCCATAGCATGTGATGCTTATGAGAGACATGTGAAATCATTGGATTACGTAAATGTTGTCGTATTTATACTTTAATTTTCCCAAGAAATTTCATGTAAATTCACATTATTGAAGTTAACATTGGTTATGCATAATTTTCTATTCTTGTTGATCTATATACATATATCATTTTTTTTAGTGTATATAAAATTTTGAGGATAAAAGTATGTCAAACAGATAAAAAGATTGACCTATTCGCATAGGCAATCGCCTCTATTGTCCAAGTGACAGGTAAAGATGAGACAGTTATAAACTACTCCCTCCGTCCTATTTTATGTGACATTTTTCGGATTTTGAGATTCAAACAAGTCTATCTTTGACCATAAGTTATTCATAGATCTTTTAAACATTTTGAATTATCAATTATTCCGACTTACAGTACTTTTTACGTAGTTTACAAATATATAAATTTCAGTTCAAAAAAATTAAAGATTCCATACACAAATTTCTGGTCAAACTTAAACTGTTTGACTCTCGAAAAATGAAAAGTGCCACATAAATTGGGAGAGAGGGAGTAGTTATTATTAGGAGCGGTGATTTATAACAGAGAGCTGAGTTTATAATGATGATATCGTTTGTTAGTTTTGTTTAATCATATGTGATTAAAATGAGTTAGTCTATTTCTAATGCCAGATGTAAGTTCTAATGGAAAAATGATTAGTAGATTTGTGAACTCAAAGTTAGACATGGATTGTCTGAAATATCATCTGTACAATATTTGATTAATAAAAGACTTATGCTCCATGAAAAAGGAGTCAATAATGTGGTACATGTTTCATACGTATCATGTAAGCATATAGAGATCCATATGGTGATACAAGTTTAGTCTCTACTTGCTATCGTGTGAAACCTTGAAAATTATAAGTAATTTTTACATTGTACCCTCATGACTTTAATTAGTGTCTTGATATTCAATTTGATGTTTGCTATCTTAGTATATTGCGAACAGATCATGTTTGATTCGATCTGGCGGGATATTTCTAGAAAAGTATATCACGTTGAGATTAAGAGATTCATGATATGAGGAAGATCATTGGATATTATCACATTCATTGTGTTCATTAACGTCCTTTATGTTTGTCTATAAGAGACAAATACATAATGATGAACTCAAAAATAAGAAAAGAGATGATGAGAAATATGAATGTGAAAAATGATCTAGGGTACTACATACTATAATTTACTCTTAAGTTTCATTGATCCAGATGTTGTATATATATTCCAAACAGATGTATAACAACGAAGCTCTCGAAGTATATATGTACTAATTACACGGTCTAATCGTAATATATGAA
>NW_006239589.1:177085-208403 GCF_000226075.1 Solanum tuberosum | reverse complement strand
TTTTATATTGGTGAGAATAATAAATTTTAAAAAGTAATGATGTGATTATAAATTTTATTTACATATGTAATAAATGGTTAGTAGATATAAAGGTGGGGTTGTTTTAACAAAATATACTCGTAGATCAATTTTTATATTAAAATATCTCAAATCATGATATGAAATTCCCATATAATTATTCCATATCATCGTTTTTGAGAATATTGAATCACATCTCATGATATGGAATCATGAGATGGAATCAGCGTAAAATCACATGTCTAAACGCTGATTTCATCTCACGATATCATATCGTAATATGGTATTGCATGGCCAAACGCCTACTAATTAAGTTCACCTAGTTATTTAATTTATTGGTGATGTTTTCTTAAATGGATATTTAGCAAAAATCCAATACAGACGACATCATTAAAACTGTTTAAGCCAGCCAAAGAAAAGAAGACCAAATCAAATAAATAAAATAATGTATAATGAGTCCTACTAGTACAATTTATTTTTTTTAAAATTGTCCTACCAGTACTATTTTTTTAATGACTTGAAAAATCATTGCAATTAATAGATTAAGATGTATGGCAAATTAATTTGGTTGTACTATTCGATTTGGATTTTTAGGTTTTTGATTTTGAAGAAGTGTAATTCAAATCAAACCAAAATAAAATTGGTTCAGTTTGATTTTTTTTATTTTTGGTTTGGTTATTCGGTTATGTTAATAATTAGAAACATAATCAAAGTTATATTTGCAGTTTGATATATATAAAAGGAGAAGTAATACTATTGAATCTCTTAAATATACATTCTAATATAAATCACAAGTAAAACGTAAAACACAAAATTTAAAAGTCTATCAATTATAGACGTCCAAACATAAAATATAAACTAAATCATAATGAAAGACAATAATTACACACGCATATATTATAAAAGAAGATACTTAGAAAATCTAAGAAAAATCTCTTGTAAATGTCTTAATCTTGAAAAAATTAAAGAAAATTTACAAAAATCATATGGGGAAAATCCATTAGAAAAATTGGAACAAAATCATGAAAGGGCAACTTTAACACTAAAAGACCCTAGCATTATTATTAGAGGTAAACCCATTCTTTACAACGAAGACGATAAAATTGAATTTAAAATTCAAATTAAAGAATTACTGAATCTAAAGTTAATAAGAATGAGTAAAAGCCCTCATAGTAGCCGAACATTTATATATATATATGTTAGTGAAAAATTACAAAATAACAGAATTACAAGATTACAATTGAAAATAAAAAAGAAGAAATAAATCTCTTCAGGCTGAGGCGCAGATATCTCGCTCTCTTTAAGGAGATTCAAGCCCACTGCAACAAATGTTTTTCACTGGTCCAGCAGTAGTCCTTCTTGACTTGTCCCCTCCAGGATACAACAACCTATTCACAGAAGATAACTCAACAACTCCTAGGCAATGGAATACGAAGTTGTCAGAGGCATTGGTGAAGTTTGGTTTTGTTCAGAGTCAGTATGATCCCTCTTTGTATGTTAAGAAGACAACTGAAGGAGTAACACCCGTGTTAGTATATGTAGATGATATGTTGATCACAGGTGATAGTTTGAAACTGATAGAGGAAACAAAAGTTACTTTGCAACAAGCTTTCAAGATGAAAGATTTAGGAGAATTAAGGTTCTTTCTTGGTATTGAATTTGCAAGATCCAACAAAGGAATTCTAATGTATCAAAGAAAATATACATTGGAACTGTTGTCTGAATTGGGGTTAGGAGTAGCTAAGCCTGCTGGCACTCCAATAGATTATAACCTGAAACTCACTTCACAACAGTTTGATGATCATGTAAAAACAATGAAACCAGGTGATGATCCTCCTACTGATCAAATGGTATATCAGAGGTTAATTGGGAAGCTTCTCTATCTAACATTGACTAGACCTGATATAGCGTTTAGTGTTCAAACTTTGAGTCAGTTTCTACAAGATCCTAAGAAGTCACATATAGAAGCTGCACTTAGAGTGATGAGGTATGTTAAAAATCAACCAGGGTTGGGAATTCTCCTATCTAGTAGTTCAGAAGAAAAGATTAGTGTCTACTGTGATGCTGACTGGGCAACTTGTCCACAAACTAGAAGGTCTGTAACTGGTTATTTTGTGAAACTAGGAGATTCACTAGTGTCATGGAAGTCGAAAAAATAGACTACAGTTTCCAGAAGTTCTGCATAGGTAGAATTCAGAAGCCTTGCAATAGTTGTAGCATAATTGGTGTGGATATTAGGTTTGATGAAGGAAATTGGATGTGAGGTAACACTTCCAGTAATTGTCTTCAGTGACAGTAAGTCTGCAATGCAAATAACAGCAAATCTTGTATATCATGAGAGGACAAAACACATTGATGTTGATTGTTATTTCGTTAGAGAAAAACTACTTCAAGGAATGATGACTACAAACTACATTCCAACACAACAACAACCAACAGACATGTTAACTAAGGGGCTTACTAGAGTCCAGCATACCTTTCTTATTTCCAAACTAGGAATGTGTGATATATTCTCCCCTTCCTAGCTTGAGAGGGAGTGTTGAGAGTAAGGGAAAGAAAGAATAAATAGTTAGTATAACTAACTTTTGGGAAGTTATGTCTTGAAAAAAGTATCTCTCTATATAAGAGAGTCTTGTATGTAATTGAAGTCTGGACAAGAGTTGAATCCAAAGCTCCACAAAAAGAACACTTCTCTTCAACTAATAAGAACTCTCTTTGAGAACTTTGAAGTGTGTACATAACCCATTTTAATAAAGGGCTTAATGCCCAACTTTTTAAAAAAATAAAAAATAAATAAGAACTCTCTTTTTTTAACAAACTTTATGCACTCTATTTTCTTATATGTACAACAAATGAAGACCACCACTATTTATAGTAGAAGAAGTCTTCCTAGGAAGATAATGGGGGTAATAAATAGTGAAGATAATAGCCTTAGGAGTCAGTGGCGGAGCCAGGATTTTCAGTAAGGGGGTTCAAAATCTAAAAATATAGACACACGAAGTAGCCGAAGGGGAGTCGACATCTACTATATATACCTAAAAAATTATTTTAACCATGTATAAATCATATAATTTTCCGCCGAAGGGGGGTCGGTCCGACCCCCCTCATTGTAAGGTGGCTCCGCCACTGTTAGGAGTTACATATGTTACAAGGTATAATGGAGGAATAAAGAATGAAAATAAAGGGACACTTAAAACACCAACGACTTGGGAGTTGCTGTATGCACCAAGAAAATTGTAACATATACACTAACTCCATTTTGGAGTAATGCTGAATAGTAATGCAGCAATAATTAATTTTCAACGGCAACAATCAACTGCCAATTCATCCATCATTATGTAACATATATGAGAAGTGCACCAACGGCCATATACCAACATCTATGTGGCCATGCAAAAAATGTGAATTCTTAAATTATTAAAATGCCACACTAACAATTATTATGTGTGATATCCATTTTTTTGTTATCTAGACCATATCAGAAATTAAAACACAAGTATTTTGAAGTGCCATAGTGTTTCATACAAGACAATCATAAATGTCTACATCAAAACCATATTCACAATATTTGAAGTGCCATTGTGTTTCAAGAAGTTTATCGGTAAAATGGATTAATAACTCAGGTGTTGTATCAATTTAAGAACTTTGAGATTTTGGAAAGCAATAGAAAGTTAATATTCAATATATCTTACAATTTTCGAGCCTCTGTTGGATTCTTCAAAATTACTTTATTTTTGAAAAATATAACAAGTACATGTCATCATTTTTGAAAAATCTGAGCAACATAAATTTTCACGCCTCGAAAACCCATTCCTAATTTTGTTTTATTGTTATATTCAAACAGGTTCTTGTGGTCTTTAAGAAAATCTCCACCAAAGGGAAAAATAGATATCCCAACAAGTTACAACAACTATGAAGAAGTTTTGCCAAAAGGATTCTTGGAGAGAACAAAAGAAATAGGAAAAATAATAGGATGGGCACCACAAGTAACAATTTTATCCCATCCATCAATAGGAGGATTTGTGTCCCATTGTGGATGGAATTCCATACTAGAAAGTGTACATTTTGGTGTACCAATTGCAACTTGGCCACTCTATGTTGAACAACAAATGAATGCATTTTTGTTAGTGAAAGAATTAGGACTTGGTGAAGAGATAAAATTGGACTATGTTGTTGATTTTGAAGGAAAAAATAATCAAGTTGATATAGTAAGTACTCAAGAAATTGGAAGTGGTTTATTAAAGTTGATGGTGAAAAGTTAAGAGAATGAAGCGAGGAAAAAAATGTAAGGAAATGAAGGAGAAGAGTAGAGTAGCTATGGAGGAAGGTGGATCATCTTATAACTCTCTTGGACTTCTTATTAAGGATGTAATCAGAAATATTTAATTTTCTTATAATATGAAGAAGAAGCAAAAAGAAGAGAAGATATATGGTATTTGAGGAGATATGTAGTATCATGATTTATGGTCATTTTCTTAATATTTGTATACTTTTAATATTTATTGAATGTTTTCACTCTTCATTATAGTTTTCTTATTTATTTTGTATTTCTTTCAAACAATTTTCGTGATCCGAATCTATCGGAAACAATTTTTTTATCTTACAAAGATAGAGGTAAAGTCCGAATATAATCCACCCTCCTTATAGACCTCACGTAATTTATTGATTATACTTGATATGTTATTATTATAGTCGATTCAAAGAGAATAAAGAACACTGAATATTTATGTTTAACTAAAATTTGAATATACACGCATTACGCATATCACTTTAACGCTGGTACAAATTAAGTATTTAAAAGTATATATGCATAATATGTATAGTATATTTCACTCGATGAAGACAATTTTTTTAATCATATTATGTAGTATAATAATTCTATTAAATTTAGAACAAAAAAAAAAATAAAAAATTACTCTCACATGGAATGCTCCTTTGGTCAACACATTCTGTGAGCTCACTGTTCAGATGGAGATTCGCCGGAGAAAATGGAAACGCCGGCGAGTGAAGTTCCGAGGGTCAAATTAGGCTCGCAAGGCCTAGAAGTTTCTAGAATCGGGCTGGGCTGTAGAGGCATGTCTCCTAATCACGGCCCGCCCAAGCCCGAACCTGAAATGATCAAGCTCATTCAACACGCCATTGATCGCGGCGTCACCTTCCTCGATACCTCCGATCAATATGGACCCCACATCAATGAACTTCTCATCGGCAAGGTAAAATAAAATGTAACAATTACTGCTTTAATGTGTTGTACCTTGCTGCTTTCCAAGTTGTAATTAGTCCCTTTGTCCCAATTTATATCAAAGGTTCGAAATATGATGGTCAAAACTTAATTTTAACAGTGAATTCGGCTATAAATTCTTCAAAATGTTTAAAATGAAAATTTACATATATGAAAACGACTATACAAGTCGATATGGCTAATGATTCGATATTTAAACAAAATTTAAGAAATGGAGTTAAATGGATTATTTTTTTTGTTCTAGATATCAACAACAACATTTTCTAGAATTATTTGCATCTTATCAAATTACTTGAATGAAGTTTCCAATAGCATATACACTAATTGAGGTAGTTAAATATGTGCATTCTAAATTCTATTTGTTTAGGCAATCAAAGGAATGAGAGAAAAAGTACAAATAGCTTCCAAGTTTGGCATAAGTTTGAAAGAAGGGAAAATGGACATTTGTGGTGAACCAGAGTATGTAAGAGCTTGTTGTAAAGCTAGCTTGAAGCGACTAGATATCGAACTGCGTCGATCTTTATTATGTTCATCGGATGATATCCGAGTGCCCATTGAAATCACGGTTTGACATCTTACTTCTATTTTTTTTTTTCCATTTATTATTTGAGGATTTCTAGCAAACTTGTAGTAGTACTTCATTTGTGGTGAACCAGAGTATGTAAGAGCTTGTTGTAAAGCTAGCTTGAAGCGACTAGATATCGACTGCGTCGATCTTTATTATGTTCATCGGATTGATATCCGAGTGCCCATTGAAATCACGGTTTGACATCTTACTTCTATTTTTTTTTTTCCATTTATTATTGAGGATTTCTAGCAAACTTGTAGTAGTACTTTTCTGTCGCTATCTGTTGTTTACACTAGTATCTGTTGTTTCTTGTATTTCCGTTACTTCTTTTTCTAGACTACTATGAGCTATTTTTCCCTGAGTTGAGGGGTCTATCGATAACAACCTTTCTATCTTTACGAGGTAGGGGTAAGGTGTGTGTATACTCTATCCTCATTCAGACCCCACTTTGTGGGACTACACTAGGTATGTTGTTGATTTCTAGCGAATTGCTGGATTGTATGGTTCATGTAAAGAGGTAACAGTAACCAGTTAATCACTTGGATAGAAGCAGATTTCACTTGGATATAACTCGGCTAGAAACCGCAAAAATCTTCTAGTCTTTTAAAAAAAGAAATTGATTGAATCAACTGTGTGGGAAATGGTCCTGAGCTATTTTACTTGAATCCGCTTTTATATTGCCAAACTGACATATTCATGAAGATCTTCTAATGCACTATATTTCTTGGAATCTTCAAAAGTGTTGATGGAGATGAGTGCGTGTAGGATCCTTCAAAGGCAGTACTTTGGGAGAGTCCGATCAACATATCTGATGTGTTGTTTGTCAATCCATAAGATAAAGTCAGAGACGGAATAATGTTCTACTGACAGTAGAGAAAAAAGGGGTGTACAAAAAGGTTGTCACGACCCGAGAGCACCCCCTAGTCGTAACATGGCGTAGTTGACCCCGAAGGGGTCGCATACAAGCCCTTAGCACGTTCTTAACATAAGATGATAGAAAATATGGAAGAATTTAAAACTTTTACATAAAAGCAAACGAAAGACTTTCTAGACTTTGTCTCAAACCATCTAATACAACTTTTAGAATAAACTCTTGGGACACAGCCCATACAAAAGACTAAGAACATAAAGAAATGACATAAAGGAAATGTGGTTGTTGTCCTCGAAGCTATGAGGACTCACCAATTCTTCAATTCTTCTAAATCCTTGAAACTCTAGCCTCCAAAGCAACTCAAGCCTCCAACCCTACATTTGGTTAGAATGTAGGCAATATGCATTAGTACAAAACGTACTAAGTATGGAAGCTAGCACAACATCATAAGAGCATCTCAAATGGTTAGTCAACATAAGACATAACATAAGAGATAATAACATAATCATAACATAACCATCATAACCATAGCATAGTTTCCAATATAAGCATCATGTAAACAAAGTCAGCATAAGACATAGTAAATGAGCATAGGAGAAACATCATATTCATGGCAAGGTCTCTACTTAGACCTACAAGGTTACATATCTCAACCTTAAGTCTTTCATATTACAAGAGAACTACCTCACAAGCCACCTCCAAGTATACTTGTGCAATGCAAGGATAGCATCCCATACTACCATCCAAGCTAAGTACCCTCTTTGGTCATTCTTGGGCATAGTCCACTTTCACATTCAAGACCTAGGTTTTCGTGTCATCTTAGCATAGTTTATATACATGGTTAACTCTAAAGCTTCTCTATGCCATTAGGGTATCATACTTCCAAGTAACCTCAAGACACACTTGTGCAATGCATGAAAGGCATCCCATACTACCCTTCACACTAAGTATAACCTTGAAGTCATCCTAGTCATATTCACCCTACTTTGGCCTCCTTATTGGCTTAGCTCTCATAACTAAGGGAATATCTCCCCTTTAGTCAACTATAACTAGGAAAGGTAACTCTAGCACAATCCTATCTCAAGACTTCCCTCTAATGACCCTAAGTCATACTTGTGCAATGCACTCTTAGCATCCCATAATACTAATCGCGCTAAGTATTACTTTTAGGTCCTATTACTAGTTCTTCTTGGTTTGGAACCTAGTTCCCCTCTCTATCTTTAGAACCCTATGAGGTACTCTCTCTCAAGCACATCTTACTTCATTATAGGCTGAACCCTGGGAGATACTTCATTAGTATGTCTGAGTTCCTTTTTCACATGGACCCTATGAGATACTATCTTAAGCATGTCTAAGTCCATCTATACTCTTGAACACTATGAGTTACTTCATTAAGCAAGTCTTAGTTCATAATTAGATTAACTCTAGGAGATACTATCTTAAGTATGTCTAAGTTATCTAAAACACATGGACACTATGAGATACTTCCTTAAGCATGTCTAAGTCCATATATTCTCATGAACACTATGAGATACCACTCTTGGAATGTCTAAGTTCATCACACTCATGAACACTACGAGATACCACTCTTGGTATGTCTAAGTTCATCACACTTATGAACACTACGAGATACCACTCTTGGTATGTCTAAGTTCATCACACTTATGAACACTACGAGATACCACTCTTGGTATGTCTAAGATCATCACACTCATGAACACTACGAGATACCACTCTTGGTATGTCTAAGTTCATTACACTCATGAACACTACGAGCTACTTCATTAAGTAAGTCTTAGTTCATTATGCTTAGGACACTATGAGATGCTTCTCAAGCATGTCTTAGTCCTTAGGATATAGAGACCTCTACTAGGAAACCTTGACTCAACTACGTGAAGGATCCCGTCACATGAGACCTAACTTTGGGAAAACCCACACTCTACTACGTAAGAGTTCCCCCTTTTACTTGGATAGTCCTCACATCTACTAGGTGTGGCTCTCCTTTCTTCTTGGAGTCCGGACCCGTGGGACACTCCTTCTCATTGTCATATCCACTTGGAGCCAAGCATACACCCCAAGGTTTACTAGTTAAGCCTTGCTTAACACTTATATCTCATGGAAGAATGTCCTTGACAATCAAGCCATGCTCTAGTGATTCTATCACTTCACACATACAAGCTTTCATAAGGTAGATTAGGTGAGTATAGGCCTTTCACCATAATCCAACCTGTTAGACTTCTATTCTCTTTTAGA
This sequence comes from Solanum tuberosum, assembly GCF_000226075.1. NCBI lineage: Eukaryota > Viridiplantae > Streptophyta > Magnoliopsida > Solanales > Solanaceae > Solanum > Solanum tuberosum. The sequence continues at coordinate 199,451 of NW_006239589.1, read as the reverse complement.
CTTTACTCTCAAAGCCTTTACATCAATAGTTAATCATATTAACTTCACCCTAACTATCATGATCATAACCTTACTCTCAAGGTCTCTCTCTTAATCTCTTCTTAATAGCTAAACTTCAAGGTTTTCTATTCATAACCCTCATTACTAGGTGATTCTTGTTATAATTGACCATAGAGGTTCAAACTCAACATTACAAGCCAAGAGATCATATTCAACTAGTCTAAATTCAATTCATGATTATGTGTTCCTAACCTTGAACAATTCCTACTGATGACATTGATACAAGAAGGTCACTCATGAACCTTCAAATTGCCCTTTACTGGTATCAACCCACAAATCATGCAACTCATTAAGAAAACTAGGGTTAAACATTGAAACCACATAATTTCATCATAATATCACAATTAAATGCCAAATTAGCCATAAACAAGCATTATCCAACACTTTGGAATCATACCCAACTATATCCACACATTGGAAATAACCCTAGCTTAGATTGGGGTTCTTCTTCACAATTTAGTGGGAATCTTAGGGGACTCTATGGGTGGACGAACCCATAGATGAAAAGCTAAAAATACCTTAATTCAAAGCCCTACTAAGTACTAAGCTTGCTTCAATGGGGAGATTCGACCTAGCCTCCTCCTCTTCTTCTCCCTCTTCCTCTTCTTCGTCTTAGGTTTATTGGAGAGAGTTTTGGGGGGTCTGGTATACTTATATAGGTGTTAATTTAACTCATTAACCGACCTATATTAACCCCTAATTAATAACTAACCCAACCCCTAACTTCTAACTTAAAACAAAAAGCTGAAAAACTGGCAGCATCTACGGACCCCAACCTACGGACCGTCGATTGATCTACTGTCCGTAGTTTGGGTCCGTCGATTGGACCTGGGACTGATAGTGCTTCACTATTTCGGCCATAACTTTTTACTCCGAGATCGGAATAGGGCAAACTCGGTGGCGTTGGAAAGAGGACTCAGAGACCTTTAATTGGATAGGTAAAAGAACACCTAACTCGTTTTGAGCTATGAGATATGACCATTTAAAGTTGGCCCTCACTCCTAACTAAACTTAAAAACTGGCAGCACCCACGGCCCTCCACCTACGGACCGTAGGTGGAGTTACGGACCGTTCTGTCCCTCCGTTGATCCTTTCAGAGTGGGGTGCTGGGGAAGGCTTGGTGGGGAGACTAAGTCTCAACCCACGAGCCTCACCCACGCCCCGTCATACCAGTGACGGCCCGTCAAAGGGGCTCGTGGAGGGCTGCTGTTTGACAGCTTTTAGGGCCACTGTTTGGGTCCTCTTCAAGGACCCTTAGGGTGGTCCTTGAGGAGTTGTACCCGAACGTTTGGACCCTAAACATGACCAGCTAGGTGTAGGAACCCTTTACACCCAATTCCAACCTCATACCACACTCCAAAACTCAACTACAAGACCCTACAGCACACTAGTTCAACTAGACTAGTTTCCAGGCGTCGTGGTCATTTCTTGACGTTTGACCTCTAAAATCACCTACTAGCTTCCATTAGACCCTAGCTTGGTCCAACTAGTTTCTACGGGGTGTAACAAAGGTTGAATGGAATCTTATGCTATGTGAGAAATGTTATGTGTTTCTCTCGAATTCTCGGAGGATAGGCCAATGCTTTGAAATTTTTGTGTTGATAAAGTTTACTTAGTAAAAGAAACACTCATCTATGCTTACTGTAATTTCGTAGTTGCTCCAACTATGAAATAATTTTTGTTTATGTCACATTTATCCACTCTACACTCTGTCACCGACGAAATGCTTTATGATGAAATCACAAACAAAGGTCAGCTGAGACCTGTACAGAAATAATCATGGAGATCAGGATTCTAAAAAAGTTTGAATTTTTTGTGTAGCATTCAGTGTGAGATTACTTGACAATTGACATTTTAAGGAGAAGAAGCAGCATCACTGTTAGCTACTACTATCGTTTTTGAAAGTATCACCGAGTCAAAATTAATCATCTTTTGTTATAAACAAGTAGTATAAAAGAGATAAAATGTCCAGTGGATGAAAGAATGTCAATAAAGACAATACTCCTGTCAAATAGAAAATCAACATTTTGAGGCTGTATGTAACAATATAATCGGGCATTTTGTTTATTGTGCTTATTGTTATTGTTTTGTTGTTATGATATTGTGTGGCATAGTGTGTAGATGGGAGAACTGAAGAAACTGGTTGAAGAGGGTAAAATCAAATATATAGGTTTATCTGAGGCTTGTGCAGCAACAATCAGAAGGGCACACGCGGTGCATCCAATAACAGCTGTTCAGATGGAGTGGTCTTTGTGGACCAGAGATCTTGAGGAAGAAATAGTTCCAACTTGCAGGTAATGTGTCTCTTAGAGTTCACTCTTTCAGATAATATGGAGGTTCTTCTGAGTAAATGCCTTTTCCAGAGAATTAGGAATTTCAATTGTTCCGTATAGTCCTCTTGGACGAGGATTCTTCTCAGCAGGTCCTGAGTTGATTGAGAGCTTGGCCGAGGGAGACTTCCGCAAGGTTGGTTTAGTTAATTGCACTGTCTTTGATCTTGTGTGATTTTCATTTGCATTTATCCATTTACCTCAATTAGCTGCATATCATAGGCATCATTTCCTTTAAACCAAAATTCTGTAACATGTGTCATTGGCTTTTTGTGAAACCCTCCAAGCCTCTCCTTGGGAGAGCTCAACGTTAGCATCAACGTTGTGACTTTCCTACTCTGAACCAACGGCTTGCTGATTAACTGAGATCGACCAATGTACCAGTATTGATCTTGATGAGATTTCGTCAGTATTGATGAATTAAGGTTACGAAACACATGCTCCCTTATGAATAAGGCGATCTGAATACAAGATCAACGAGTCTTAACTTCTAGTGCAAATTCGGACATCAAAAAGAACACTCTTTATAAATTAACATGCTTAGAGAGTACAAAAAAGGTACTCCTATCCCACAAAGAATGGCGGGTCACAGTGTCATGGTCAATGCATCCAAATTTTTGGTATATCTGAATTATAGAAATTTATCACAATATTTATAACTAGAACGATACAAAAGTAGAGTTGTTTAAACGAAGTTGTCATCAAAGAAAAAACTGTTTTGACTCATTGGTACTGGGTAACTCTATCCATCAAGACATAGAAAGATAGAAAGAAATCACCTGGTGTTTTTTATTTGAACTTGAACCTCATGGTTCTCAATCCAGTTTTCCAACTCATCCTTATCGCCCGAAATCTCTTCTGATACAGCATGTTATAATTATAGAATAAAACAATACATATGATCGGTATGGCTGATGTATGTTTCTTTTATCATTTGTTTTTTTTCCAGAATATACCCAAGGTTCAAGCCTGAAAATTTTGAGCAGAACAAGCAAATATACGAGCAAGTCAAGGAAATAGCATCAAGAAAGGGATGCACCACAGCACAACTTGCATTGGCTTGGATTCTTCATAAAGGAGATGACATATGCCCCATACCCGGTACCACCAAGATTGACAACCTCAACGAAAATATCGAAGCCATATCTGTAAAGCTGACAACTGATGAAATGATGCAGTTAGAGTCCTGTGCTGCTGAAGATACGGTTAAAGGTGAAAGGCACGCATTCATGTGGGCGACTTGGATAAATTCGGAGACTCCACCATTGTCCTCCTGGATAGATGAATAATGGATACTTTCTCGTTTTGCTTTGGAAGAAGCCCCGTTAATGCCCAAGTCTAATTCGAAGTAAAGGCTGAACCCGGGCTAATGGCAGTTCAGCATTTCTTTCTAGCAGGTGCAATAGAGACTAGGATTTACAAATCTACAATGTTCTGGACAAATGTATACACACAATGTAGTTTACTAGTAGTCTGAATTTCTTTTGCTAGTGCGTACCTTTATATCCAAGTTTTCCTTGTATTTGTGATGAAAATTTATTGTTATCCCCTGTGTACCTTTGATCCTTTGTGCGATAGAGCCCTTCCACACAAGACTCCTGAATCACTCCAAGTCTCCATTTTTCAATGTTATCATATGGTTTAGAATTGTTTATGCTTAATGCATATTCAAGTTGTACTTTTTCATCTGATACCATTGCCGCTAAACACTCTATAAAGTAGAGCACTTAGCCGGTTATTCTCTATACTTTATTTACATAAAATTTGGAGCATCTCAAACTGATAAATCTTCCAGAGACTCGAATCTGTATCCTCGTAAATCTATGCTTTACATTTTCTACCTGAGCTTTATAGATATGTATATGTTCATGTTAAACTACCTGATTTTATTTAGGCTATTAACGGAATAAAAGAGAAAGTACAAATAGCTATCAAGATTGGTATACGTTTCGAAGATGGAAATAGGGGCATTTGTGGTGAACCTGCATATGTAAGGGCTTGTTGTGAGGCCAGCTTCAAGAGACTGGATATCGACTGCATTGATCTGTATTATGTTCATCGCATCGATACTTAGTAGCCAATTAAAGTCACGGTTCGACATCTTTGCTCCAAAGTTCTATTTTTGTAGTGTACTGAATTCATCACTCTTAAGTTTTAAGAAGTAGTTGCATTATATGATTTGACATCTTGGCTTGGGTTCTTCTTCGATGATGTATGCCCTATACCAGGCACTAGGAAGGTTGAAAACTTCAACGAAAATGTAGGAGCCTTATCCGTAAAATTGACAGCAGAAGACATGAAAGAACTCGAATCGTATACCTCTAGTGATGTTGTCAAAGGTGAGAGACATGTATACATGTGGTCAACTTGGATAAATTCAGAGACTCCGCCATTTTGCTCCCTAGAAAGATGAATAGGGGTTTGCTAAGTGATATCTATTTGGCTTCTTACGATGCTCAAACTCTCCGAAGATATTGTTGCACATGTGTCGATCCTCAAAAAATGCACTATGGAAAATCCAATATTATACACTTGGTGACATTTTTGAAGAGTCTGAACAACATAGATAACTTTTGTACATGTACTCAATACTTATTCATGAAGTAAGACTTGTGTTATGGATTGCTCTTAAACTATTTAGTATTGAGCTATCAAAACAGCTTTCATTCAGGAATAGTCATCTTTCAATTCACCTTATATAGAAGGTGTAAGATGAAGGGAAACAACTACTATATTACAAAAAACAAACAAGAAGCAATGTTTTGACACGTAAAATAATACAGCTGCATAACAAAGGCAGGATTTTACAACAAGAAGTCACAGTGAAAGATCATCTGACCATCTAAAACATACAGAAAAAGGACAGGAGAATGAGCATGGCTGCAACAATTAAGTAAGAAATAATTCCATCCACTCTGTCTTTTGAAATCAACATGGAGCAATTAAGCGAAAGCAAGCATCAAATTAGAAGAAGGAATAAGAAACAATATATACCATTGTTGTGATTACAGGCAGGTACATGTTTGACTCACAGCTGCCAGATGACCGTAGCCCTCTGTATTATACATAGTGGTGTCAAGTTAGATGCAGGTAGATACTTAAAAACAAAACATAGGAGTTTGTTGCTACTTACTTTGATAATGAGGTCAATACGGTCGTTTCCTTCATTCTCTTCAACATCTTTCTTAATCCCCGCAGCTGAATCCTTCAGAGATTTCTTCCCACACCCAATCAACTTAATCTGCTTCAGTGTTGGAATATTTGCAAAGCTAAGGGGGGTCTCCTCTAGGTCATTGCACTTTTTTATAACAAGTGTTTTAAGCAGGGGAAATGATTCCTCCGAGGCATCCCACCTTGAGATATCTAACTTCACCAGTTTCAACAACTTAAGTTTGTGGAACGTGATATCTCCAAGGCACCACTCTTCTGATTGAGGAAAATACATATCTTGTAATTGGAGATACTCCAGGCTTGGTAGTCCTGCAATAAAGGGAATCACCTTATAATGAGTCCGACATAGTACCAACTTGTTTAATTTTGAAGGCAATTGTAATCCAGATACAACGTAGGACCACGGAAGGGTAAGGCAAAGCTCTTGAAGCTCGGTAAGATTCTCCAATGAGAGACAAAAAGACTCTGCAGAATCACTATCACCCTTGGGAAAGCTGATGTGAAGTTGTTGAAGATTAGGACACCTCCTTGATAACACATCCATCCTATCAATTGGAAAGTTACCAATGTTCTCTAATATCCTCAAATTTTCCAACTTAGAGGATAGCCCCTGCTTATTCTCTTCCAAATCAAATTCAGCTCTCCGAATATAAACATGCCTTAATTTTTCCATTTCCCAAAAAGACGCTGGTAACAGTACTATATCACACCAACCATTACCCACCACTAAAGTTTCAAGATGGGGCAGACGTGATTCTGGATCAAAATGGAATTTCCTTTCCACAACTGCAATGTACTTCAGGTGATTTAGTGGTTTCAATGTAGCTGTCGACAAATAACTCACTTTAACGTTACTCAAATTCAAGACCTTAAGAAGTCGCAATGTATGAATCCAAGACCTTAAGGGAAACCCATCAACATATTCTCCGAGCGTTATCAGTGACCTCAAGTGTTGGTGGAAAGGCTTCTGTATTTTGGATCTCAGAGAAGTAGACTTGGAAAGCTTTTCACTGAAACTAAAGATCACTCGACTTCCCTTCCAATCCAAAGGTTGAAACTGGACAACATGTCCCTTCACTGCCAGCATAAACTTTTCTTTTCTACTCTCCTCCAAGCAAAAGTGATGCACTACATCATGAACCTGACAGTATTTCACTTTTCCATTATAACTTCTCTTTGAAAGCATTACCACGTTACTGCTAATGAGATCCATCAAGTAATCTTCACCAGATTCAGTGTTCACCACGAAGTCTTCCGCTATCCATAAACTTATCAATTGAGACACGGGAATTCTTTCATCCTCCGGAAACATCCCCATATAAAGAAGACATGGCTTTAAACAATGGGGTAAGTAATCAAAACTCAACTGCATAGTCGCCTGACTATATTCTTCCGATTCACGATCAAGATAGTCAAATAAAGCATCTTTCACCTCTTTCCACCAAGATTCTTCCATTTTCCTTTTTTTTATTATTCCAGCTACCAAGACAACCACTAGAGGCAATCCGTTGCATTTTTCTGCAACTGCTTGACTCACGTCTTGTAGTTCAGGCGGGCAATCTTCCTTTTGAAACACTTTTTCTGCAATAATTTGCAACTCTCTTCTGTTGTGAGGAATGGAAGAGAATAAGGATCAGTATGGTACTTGACTTTCTCACCCACTTTCTTAAGTCGAGTTGTTACTACTATTCTGCTTCTATTTCTCACGTCTGGAAAACAAAGCCTTAAGTCATCCCATGCCATACAATCCCACATATCATCCAATACAATGAGATATCTCTTTCCCATTAGACTTTTCCTCAACATGTCGGCAAGGATGTCATCCTTATCTCCCTCGTCCTTGGAACCGGTAACTTGACTAAAAATCTCTTGTAATAGCGTTGTCCGTTTATATGTTTGAGAAACGATGCACCATGCTCGAACATCAAAATGAGAAACAATGTTGTCACTATTGTACACCTTTCTAGCAATTGTCGTTTTCCCTTGTCCCCCCATGCCTACAATTGGGACGACGTCTAGCTCATTTGTACCTCTAATCAGATACTTAATCATTTTTTTTGTGTCATTCCCAAAACCCACTATCTCCTCATCAGTCACTGGATTGCTATGTCGAGTTGGCTGGTGTTTAAATGGTGCTACCACATAGCAAGGCTTAAGAGCAACGTCTGCTGACCACATCTCAGTCACCTCCGCATTAATTGCTTGATCTCTTTTAAGATTGAAGGAAGTGAGCAGAAAATATGCAAAAAAGAATTATACTGAGAAAGAATAGAGTCAATGGCAACCTCAGATTCATATGCCAAACTGATGATACGTCTATGAAGAACTTTAGGAATTTTATGTTCATGGTGCACCTTTGCGACATCTCTGAAAATGGATGATAAAGATGACAGCTCCTTCTCTAAAATGGATATTTGAGTTGATAGCTCTTTCTCCAAATTACCAAAAAGAGGTTTCATCAAGAAATCTAAATCAGATTTAGATTTGGACATCTCATTCAGTTTCCTTGAAAGAGAATCCAGAAAGCTCAATCCACCAATGGTGGGGAACTGAGATGGAGTAAATTTTAAGGATTTGTAGTAAGTCTCCCACTTGTGCCTTCAGATCTTTAGTTTTCTCCAATATTTGTAACGAGCAAAGACGTATTTTGCTAGTGTCATCTCTGTTTATAGAGCTAGGAAGAAGCTTTTGGATCACATATAGAACATCACCCGCTATAGCTCCAACTTTTTCCATAACCTCCTTCAACCAGTTACCATTAATAACATGATTTGACACATCAGCATCAAGGAAGACCAACAAGAACTCTATTGCCACATCAATATTTTGAGCAGAGACATCATCAGGAAAGTTCTCGAGCTTTTCTTTTCTGAGATACATCAACAGTTTGTGGAGATGATGAGAAAATCCTTTCAGTAATTTCTTGTCCTTGAAAGTTCTTGAATGAGTAAACTTTGAAGCCTTTAGTTCATGGAGAAAAATCTTCTTCATTTCCAACTCCACTAACACAATCAAGCATAATAGATAAGAAGGATTATTCAAGATATAATTATACACATCCTCATCGTCATCGTCATCAATATCATTTACATCATCAGAAATAGCAAGACAAAAATGTCCCACATTGTTAGCCATGAACTGAATTCGAGTATCCAAACATTCCAGCTTCTCATGGTTGATGTAACCATTTATCTCTGTGGCATATAAATATGTCAAAAATCTCAGTTTCTTTTGAACAACTTTCAGTTCCTTTAAAAATCTGTGTATTTCATGGTTTTCTTCAGGAGGGTCAGACCTAGCACTTTCCAGGCAGAGTATCAGTACATCATTTAGATTCTTTTCGAGGCAATCCATACATTCTGACAGATCAAGATCATTCAACTCATAATTATTATTTAAAATGGTATCACGTTCCACGAATTCCAACAAATGTGATTCTAGCCTTTCCAGATTAAGGTTAGTTTTACATTCATCTGGAATCCCATCCAATACCTGGTGAAGCATTGCCATAGTCAATTTGGCATTCTTTTTGTGTTTGACAAAGGAATCACAAAAAAGAACATCACGATACTTTATAAAGGTTCTCAAAACTCTTAGCGACATTTCAAGTCTCTTAATTTCATCAATCTTGGCGCTATCCAGATTACCTCCACTCTTGATCCTTCTTAGGTGATTTAACATTTCCTCAATTTCATTTTCAGCCATCTTCTCTTGAAAATTCCTGCAAGCTAGTTCACCAACTCTTGGAATTAGGTTCATTAACAACAACATTTTTATTCATGTCTTTCATACCTAGTGTTTGTAGCTATATATGTCGATGCTTGAGAAAGATAGTATATTTTATGTACCATTTTCATCTAACAAATGGTGCATATTATCACAGAAAATCACATTTCACTCACTTTCATATGGTCACTCAACTACTAGTCATTTTCTTTAGACAAAAGAAAACTAATATCAATGTGTGATGCTAATGATGGAGGGCGGACCGATAAGAGCAGGTCAAAGAAAAGGATTGACAAGAATTTAGGCTGGCAAGAATCTTAGTTGAAACTGGACAACATGCCCCTTCACGGCAATGACATGATTGAGCCCAACTATTAAATGAGGTTTTTTTTCCTCAAAATTGGATGACATATTTGAGCTTTTTCTCTAGTAATTATTAGTACAGAGAAACAACTAATGCATTCCCAATGATTAATCAAAAAAGTGTGCGAGGAAAGATAGCACGATTAGTAGCTCAGTTGGTTGGATATCACAACTTTCACCTTATGACGGTTCAATTCCCCTACCCCCAATTTGTATCTATAAAGACATATAACCAGCCATCTGCTGTTGATCACTTTTTTTTTAAAAAAAATAGAAATTTAAAGAGGAAAACAAAAATAAAACACTTCTTTAACTGGTTCAACAGAGCATAAACTAATTAATATATGTGATATCCATTTTTTTGTTATCTAGACCATATCAGAAATTAAAACACAAGTGTTTTGAAGTGCCATAGTGTTTCATACAAGACAAATATCATAAATGTCTACATCAAATCCATATTCACAATATTTGAAGTGCCATTGTGTTTCATGAAGTTTATTGGTAATATGGATTAATAACTCAGGTGTTGTATCAATTTAAGAACTTTGAGATTTTGGAAAGCAATAGAAAGTTAATATTCAATATATCTTACAATTTTCGAGCGTGACGAGTAGTCGATTGATCGATCTCCTTTTGCCTTTTTGTATCTCCAAGTTCTGATCCAATCCAAGAAAAAGAGTTGTTGATAACTTATATAAAAAACAGATTCCACTTAAGAAAGGATAAAAATTCAAAGGGAGATTTAGAAAAATGTTTATTGAAAAGTACCTGATAAAGATTGGAGTAGGATTAAGCTAACAAGAAAAGATTAATATGAGCATAATTAACTTAGAACAATGAGGAAATGTTTGTGTCATACTCTAACAAGATTAGTAGATGAATAATTATGGTTTAACCAAAGGACTGGATCTAAATCCTACAAAAAAGTCAATGGTTGTATTATTTAATGAATAATTATTGGGTTTATCATATTAATTTTTAGACAGCTAATACATTGTCAGGTTAATATAATATGCATTCCCATTGGCTTTCAAAGTCAATAGTTGCATAATTTAATGAAATAACATGACTTATGATATATACAGAGAGACAACTAATTAATTGAAAGGTTAGTATCTATTCCCAATGATTAATCAAAGTGTGTGGAAGGAGAGGACAGTTGGCTACAGAGACAACTAATTAATTGGCTACCTGAACTTTCACATTGTCCTTTATTAATCACATTGTCGTTCTAATTACTGCAAATAAATCAGTTCTACTTATTTAGAGTCTTATAATTCACACTGGTAAATCTTATTTTGATGGATAAATTCAGAGACGTGCGCCACCATTGTCCTCCTGGAAAGCTGAGTAGGGGTTTGACAACAAGTGATATGTATTTGGCTTCATATGATGCTCAAACTCTCCAAAAAATTGTTGCGTCCATGTCGGATCCTCCAAAAATGTAATATGTGGAAGTGACCACATTTTTGAAGAGCGTGAACAACATAGATGCAAATTAGATTTCATACAGGAATACTCATCTTTCAATTCAACTTAGTATTCTCTAGAGGTGTTTTTTGTATTCAACCAGAAAAACAACTTGTGTACATATAAGGTGTAAGATGAAGGGATTATAGAAATTAACAACCACCTAATTAGAAAAACAGAAACGAAACAATGATTTTGACAGTGATACAGAAGGCAACAGTAAAAGATCATCTGATAAAAAGAGTTGATCAATCAAAACAAACTTAGCAATCGGTACTGGTGTTACAATATAAGAGGATGAGCATGTACGTTACAATAGACTCTCTGAGCTTTTGCTGCAGTTGTCAAATTCAAACAAATCCTCATGCTCAATTAAGCGAAAGCAAGCATTGAATTCCATTGTTGACAAGCACATACTTGATTCACAGCAGCCTTATATTGCTTCCCCCATAATCCTGTATTGAACCCAGGAGAAAAGCTCGGTATTTCAGAAAACTCAGACCGACGGAGAAAATGGAAGAAACGACACTGTTAAATGTACCGAGGATAAAGCTAGGGTCACAAGGACTAGAAGTTTCCAGGATCGGGCTGGCTGTATGAGTATGTCCGGTAACTATGGCCCGCCCAAGCCCGAGCTTGAAATGATGAAGCTACTTCATCACGCTATTGATACTGGAGTGACCTTACTTGATACTTCTGATGTCTATGGACCTCTCACTAATGAAATCCTCATTGGTAAGGTGAAGATCCTTTTTTAAAACAAGTAATTAGTTGTACTTCTTGCTTACTTTGGTGTACCTGTCTGATCCTGTAGTGATTTTATTGTTCACTGCGAAAAAAATGAAATTTTATGATTAATTCTATGAATTTTCAGGTTTAATTGGAGTTAAAGTAGATATCTTTATCTTTTTCAAAGTGTAATGAAATCCATTTAATGATCCTCTACAAAAATGTATGGATTTTTTACCAAACGGGTGGCCTAGTGGTCGATGATGTGGGTCGAGAACCATGAGATTTCAGGTTCAAATGGTAGTGAAGGCAAAAATTAGGTGGATAGAGTTGTGGGTACCCCTTGGAATGACTTGGAATAGTTGAGGTTCGTGCAAGCTAAGCTGGGACACTGCGGTAGTTAAATGAAAGTATGGACTTTTGGTATCTAAATAATAACAAGTATATCCTTTCTAGATTCTTGATTTTAGATTTGAGTTCAAGATTAGCAGTTTTAGATTTTTTGGACCTTAGAGTCTGTAAAATATATTATTTTCTGCAATCTTGTATGTTAGAAATTAGTCATCAAAGCAAGAAAAAGATATTAGTAATATATAGCCTTTGGTTATTTACAATATAGGTTGCTCTTCCTGCACTTGCTTGTTGAGAGTTGTCGATTTTTCAATGTTATCATATGGTTTAGAATTGTTTATGCTTAATGCGAATTCAAGTTGTACTTTTTCATCTGATACCATGGCTGCTTAACACTCTATAAAGTAGAGCATTTATCCTGTTCTTCTATATACTTGATTTACATAAAACTTGGAGTATCTCAAACTGATAAATCTTCCAGAGACTCGAATCTGTATCCTCGTAAATCTATGCTTTACATTTTGAACCTGAGTTTTACAGGTATATAATATGTTCATGTTCAACTACCTGATTTCATGTAGACTATTAAAGGAATAAGAGAGAAATTACTAATAGCTACCAAGTTTGGAAATAGGGGCATTTGTGGTGAACCTGCATATGTAAGGGCTTGTTGGGAGGCCAGCTTGAAGAGACTGGATATCGACTGCATTGATACTCAGTTGCCAATTGAAGTCACAGTTCGACATCTTTGCTCCAAAAATTTATTTTTCCAGTGTACTTCCATCACTTTTAAGTTTTAAGAAATAGTCGTGTTGTATGATTTGTGTGTCTAATCAGGTGAATCCTATTTCATTGATCGTCGCATATAGAGCTTTTCCCCAAGTTTGCCATCCAAAAGCACTACTCATACTTGGTTCGATTGGTATATCAACCCATGTTTTATGTGACAAACCTTGTTAAGTCTATGCTACTCTTTTCATTTTTGCTTCTCTTTGTTTTTATAGTCATTCTACGAACTTCTTCAATCTATGATAAACACTTTCATAACAAGTTATCTCTGAAATACTTATAATTAGAAATGATTTTCAAGACAACAGGTTATCCCAACATTTGTGAAGTTCCATACCTAGTTGATTTAGTGATGTCGTTTCATAAAATAGTTTCTCGTAATTAGGTTATTGTCTTGTCATTCAGATCCTCTGATTTATGCAATTATCTGAAGGTAGTAATTTCAATATTATCTATGTGATGCATAACTGCGGAATCTGCAGTATCATTACTCTATTTACCAAATTGTGCTGTATATGTTTATATAAACGAAAATTAAATTGTAAATGGTATTCCAATTATAGTTTATAAAATTGGGGCATCCAATATTAATAGGTCATGTACATCTAGTCAATTTTTCTATGACTACATAGTATAGTATAAAATTTCATGGAATTGTTATTTTCTCCATTGACTCATGACTAATTGTAATTGATGTTCGAAATTCTTTTGATATGCTAAGTTGTTGATCAACTATAAGGTAGCAAAGGTCACTCTTAAAAGTGTAGTTTTATGACACGAAAATCGTTGTCATATGAAGGAGAATTCATATATCTAACATTTGAAAAACTTAATTTTAGGGAAAAGATTACGCTAATTTATGCTACCGTATGGGCAGAGAAGGAGAGTTCATATAAATTTCTTCAATAGAAATTTGTTGGAAATTTGACAAAAGGAAACTTCAAAAAGTACATTCATCAAGAATTTGGACAAGTCCTTTGTAAGAAAAGTAAGAAGTAAAATATTTGAACTTGTCAATTAATTAACTACAAAGACAACAGACTATTTTTCAACACATTATTGAATATCTTCATGTTTCAATTTAGAATCAAACCAGAAACCATTTTGTAGGTACTATAGTCAGACCTCCATCCTTTATAATAATATTTTACTATCATAATTATATTTTCGGTGATAATCAATCTTTCATATTATATTATATATACTATATGTTATTATTACATATCAATTTGTTATACTAGTCAAAAACAATATCGAATCAAACAATATTGTTAACAAAGAGATTTGACTATAGAATAAAAAAGGTCTACATGTTTTCTGGGTCAAAGATAACCTTAAATACTTGTCTTTCCAGGTGTAAAGAACACATTGTCATTTAATACACATGCTAGTCGATAAATTCACGCTAAGTAAATTTATTCAAAGTAAAGCGTTCTCTATTAATCAAATATTTTTGTATTTAGAACTTGAACTCTACCCCTTTATTCCCTTCAAATTTCATATCCAGTCAAACACAATCTGACATCGAAGTAAGTAACGTAAAAAATCCTTTATCTCCATTTCTCATTATCATTTGTAAATTGAATTCCTTTACTTTATAACCATTTTATGGTTCATAATGAGTTTCCTCTCACATTCATACCATACCAATGTCACTATCCAAAGACCTTTCTTACCTAAATACTTGTCAAAATTCTATCAGAAGTTTGAAACTTCAAATTTTCTGTTAGTAAAACACCACAACTTCTATCATGATATATCTATTAAACTCTAAATACTTTTCCCACAAATAAATTAACAAAAAAGAAATACTCCGTCACCATGAAAGAATTAATTTTCATTCCTTTAGCAGGATTAGGCCACATTGTATCAGCCATTGAATTTGCAAAACAAATTCTAAATAAAGATGAAAAATTTTCCATCTCTTTTCTCATCATGGAACTTCCCTTAGACTATGGTGTTCAAAATTTTATTCAATCACTCACTTCTCAACCTCGTTTAAAATTCATCGATATCTCCCTAGACGAAAAAACATCATCTGGATTCCTCAATAACCATGAAACATTCCTCTATAATTTCATCGATGGTCACAAATCACTCGTACGTGAATATGTTCACAACATTTGTAAAACAAGTTCATGTTATGGTTTTATTCTTGACATGTTTTGTACCTCGATGATTGACATAGCTAACGAATTTAATGTCCCTAGTTACATTTACTTTGCTTCAAACGCTTCTTTTCTTGGCTTATGTCTTCATTTCGAGACCTTAAGAAATGAACAACACTCAGATACGTCCAGGTACATGAACTCTAACGAGGCATTATCAATCCCAAGTTTTAAAAATCTTTGTCCTACTAAAGTTTTGCCTAAGCATTTGTTAGATTCAAGACTTGCCTCAACGTTGTTTTTTGATGGAATTCGTTGATTTAAAGAGACTAAAGGGATTATTGTTAATACTTTTTTCGAGCTTGAATCGTTTTCTCTTCAGGCTCTTTGGGGTTCTAAGATGGTTCCAAAAATTTATCCAGTTGGTCCAGTGGTTAGTTTTGAAAAAAGTGGCCATTTTAGAAATAATTCATTGGAGATTGAAAGTATTATTAAGTGGTTAGATGATCAACAGGATTCCTCTGTTGTGTTTTTGTGTTTTGGTAGTTTGGGAAGTTTTGAAGCAGAACAGATCAAAGAAATAGCAGCTGCACTGGAGCATTGTGGTCACAGGTACTATTAGTTGTAATTTTTTGTTACTCTCCCGTTTCAAGTTGCTTGTCTGGTTGATTTAGCACAGAGTTTAAGAAAATAAAAAGGACTTTTAAATTTTGTGCTCTTTAACTAAAGATGTATAGCATGTGCCAAATTGTCAATTAATCTCGTGGTCTTAAATATGTCACATGTAAATTTGAAGTTAAAGAGTTGTCAAAAAGAAAAGAGACATTTTTTTTAAACAGACTAAAATAGAAAGTAAGACAAACAAAATGAAATGAAGGGAGTAACATAGTGTACATACATATAATGCATATATGTTCCACTGAAAGGTGTGGTAAAATGATAAAGGTTTCTTTATTATTAACTAGAGATGTTGTATTCGAGCCTTGTGAATGAACTCTTATAATTTACAACATTTATGATAATGAGGATTCATATAACACTCCAACTGATAACTTAATTGATAGGAGTTAAGGGTGGTCTTTTAGTGGTATAAGTTTCTTTTTTGTATCTTGAAGTGGCTTATTAATATATCTCCTTTAAGGAAAGTTGTTTTCTCCTAGACTCTCCAAATTAATATTAGGTCGTGCGTGCATATGTTGGATTCTCCAAAATTACTCTATTTTTGGAAAATCTAACACGTACATGTTATTTTTGAAAAATCTAAGCAACATAGATTTTTATGCCTCGAAAATCTATTCCTAATTTTGTTTTATTGTTATTTTCAAATAGGTTCTTGTGGTCTTTAAGAAAATCTCCACCAAAGGGAAAAGTAGATATACCAACAAGTTACAACAACTATGAAGAAGTGTTGCCAAAAGGATTCTTAGAGAGAACAAAAGAAAGAGGAACCACAAGTAACAATTTTATCTTATCCATCAATAGGAGGATTTGTGTCCCATTGTGGATGGAATTCAATACTAGAAAGTGTACATTTTGGTGTACCAATTGCAACTTGGCCACTCTATGCTGAACAACAAATGAATGCACTTTTGTAGTGAAAGAATTAGGACTTGGTGAAGAGATAAAAATTGGACTATGTTGTTGATTTTGAAGGAAAAAATAATCAAGTTGATATAGTAAGTGCTCAAGAAATTGAAAGTGGTTTATTAAAGTTGATGGTAAAAAGTGAAGAGAATGAAGTGAGGAAAAATGAAGGAAATGAAGGAGAAGAGTAGAGTAGCTATGGAGGAAGGTGGATCATCTTATAACTCTCTTGGACTTCTTATTAAGGATGTAATCACTAATATTTAATTTTCTTATAATATGAAGAAGAACAAAAAGAAGAAAAGATATGGTATTTGAGGAGATATGTAGTATCATGATTTATGGTCATTTTCTTAATATTTGTATACTTTTAATATTTATTCAATGTTTTCACTTTTCATTATAGTTTTTTTATTTTGTATTTCTTTCAAACAGTTTTCTTGATTCGAGTCTATCAGAAACAATCTTCTTACCTTACAAAGATATAGGAAAAATTCGAGTATAATCCACCCTCCTTATAGACCTCACGTAATTTATTAATTATACTTGATATATTATTATTATAGTTGATTCAAAGAGAATAAAGAGCACTGAATATTTGTGTTTAACTAAAATTTGAATATACACGCATATCAATTTAACCCTAGTACAAATTAAGTATTTAAAAGTATATATGCATAATATGTATATTATATTTCACTCGATGAAGACAATTTGTTTTAATCATATTATGTATTATAATAATTCTATTCAATTTAGAACAAAAAAAAAAAAAATTTACTCTCACATGGAATGCTCCTTTCAATTTTAATTCCAAAATATATATTTATTTTTTTTCCAACTAACTCTAGCCAAATCCTAGTCCAAACACCTACTGGTCAAACTTTGGTCAACATATTCTCTGAGCTCACTGTTCAGACGGAGATTCGCCGGAGAAAATGGAAACGCCGGCGAGTGAAGTTCCGAGGGTCAAATTAGGCTCGCAAGGCCTAGAAGTTTCTAGAATCGGGCTGGGCTGTAGAGGCATGTCTCCTAACACGGCCCGCCCAAGCCCGAACCTGAAATGATCAATCTCATTCAACACGCCATCTATCGCGGCGTCACCTTCCTCGATACCTCCGATCAATATGGACCCCACATCAATGAACTTCTCATCGGCAAGGTAAAATAAATGTAACAATTACTGCTTTAATGTGTTGTACCTCCTGCTTTATTGTGTTGTACCTTGCTGCTTTCCAAGTTGTAATTACTCCCCTTTTTGTTCTAGATATTAACAACATTTTCTAGAATTTTAGTTTGCATCTTATCAAATTACTTAAATGAAGTTTCCAATAGCATATACACTAATTGAGGTAGTTAAATATGTGCATTCTAAATTTTATTTGTTTAGGCAATCAAAGGAATGAGAGAAAAACTACAAATAGCTTCCAAGTTTGGCATAAGTTTGAAAGAAGGGAAAATGGACATTTGTGGTGAACCAGAGTATGTAAGAGCTTGTTGTGAAGCTAGCTTGAAGCGACTAGATATCAACTGCATTGATCTTTATTATGTTCATCGGATTGATATCCGAGTGCCTATTGAAATCACGGTTTGACATCTTACTTCTATTTTTTTTTTCCATTTATTATGTTTGAGGATTTCTAGCAAACTTGTTGTAGTACTGTTGTGTCACTATCTGTTGTTTCTTGTATTTCTGTTACTTCTTTTTCTAGATTACTATGAGCTATTTTTCCTTGAGTTGAGGGTCTATCTATAACAACCTTTCTATCTCTACGAGGTAGGGGTTAGGTCTGTGTATACACTATCCTCACCCAGACTCCACTTTGTGGGACTACACTAGGTATGTTGTTGTTGATTTCTAGCGAATTGTTGGATTGTGTGATTTGTGTAAAGAGGTAACAGTAACCAGTTAATCACTTGGATAAAAGCAGATTTCACTTGGATATAGCTTGGCTAGAAATCGCAAAAATCTTCTGGTCTTTTAAAAAAAAAGAATTGATCGAATCAACTGTGTGGGAAACGGTCCCGAGCTATTTTACTTGCATCCACTTTTATATTGCCAAACTGACATATTCATGAAGATCTTCTGATGCACTATATTTCTTGGACTCTTCAAAAGTGTTGACAGAGATGGGTGCGTGTCGGATCCTCCAAAGGCAGTACTTTGGGAAAGTCTGATTAACATAGCTGACGTGTTGTTTGTCAATCCATAAGATAAAGTCAGAGACGGAATAATGTTCTTCTGACAGTAGAGAAAAAAGGGGTGTACAAAAAGGTTGAATTGAATCTTCTGCTATGTGAGAAATGTTATGTGTTTCTCACTTTCTCTCGAATTCTCGGAGGATAGGCCAATGCTTTGAAATTTTTGTGTTGATAAAGTATACTTTGTAAAAGAAACACTCATCTATGCTTACTGTAATTTCATAGTTCTCCAACTATGAAAGAATTTTTCTTTATGTCACATTTACCCACTCTACACTCTACACTCTGTCACTGACGAAATGCTTCATGATGAAATCACAAACAAAGATTAGCTAAGACCTGTATATATGGAAATCATTGTGGAGATCAGGATTCTAGAAAAGGTTGAATGTTTTTGTATGACATGTGCAGTATGATATTATTTGACAATTGACCTTTTAAGGAGAAGAAGCTACATCATTGTTAGCTACTACTATCGTTTTTGAAAGCATCACCGAGACAAAATTAATCTTCTACTATAAAAAAGTAACGTAAAATATGGGGAGAGAGAAGGATAGGTGGATGAAAGAGTGTCAATAAAGATGATACTCCTGTCAAATAGAAGAATCAACATTTCGACAATGGAGTATCTCGAGGCTTTATCTAACAATATAATCGGCATTTTGTTTATTGTGCTTATTGTTATTATTTTGTTTTATGATATTGTGTGGCATAGCGTGTAGATGGGAGAACTGAAGAAACTGGTTGAAGAGGGTAAAATCAAATACATAGGTTTATCCGAGGCTTGTGCAGCAACAATCAGAAGGGCACACGCAATGCATCCAATAACAGCTGTTCAGATGGAGTGGTCATTGTGGACCAGAGATCTTGAGGAAGAAATAGTTCCAACTTGCAGGTAATGTGTATCTTAGAGTTCACTCTTACAGATAACATGGAGGTTCTTCTGAGTAAATGCCTTTTCCAGAGAATTAGGAATTTCAATTGTTCCGTATAGTCCTCTTGGACGAGGATTCTTCTCAGCAGGTCCAGAGTTGATTGAGAGCTTGGCCGAGGGAGACTTCCGCAAGGTTGGTCTAGTTAATTGTACTGTCTTCGATCTTGGGTGATTTTCATTTGCATTTAGCCATTTACCTCAATTAGCTGCATATCATAGGCATTATTTTCCTTTTAAACCAAAATTCTGTAACATGTGCCATTGGCTTTTTGTGAAACTTTCCAAGCCTCTCCTTGGAAGAGCTCAACGTTAGCATCAACGTTGTGACTTTCCTATTCTTAATCAGCAGCTTGCTGATTAACTGAGCTTGACCAATCTACCAGTATTGATCTTGATGAGATTTAACAGTATTGATGAATTAAGGTTACGAAACACATGCTCCCTTATGAATAAGGCGATCTGAATACAAGATCAACGAGTCTTAACTTCTAGTTCAAATTCGGACATCAAAAAAGAACACTCTTTATAATTTAACATGCTTAGAGAGTACAAAAAAGGTACTCCTATTCCACAAAGAATGGCGGGTCACAGTGTCATGGTCAATGAATCCAAATTTTTGGTATATCTGAATTATAGAAACTTTACTAGAAATCACATTATTTATAACTAGAATGATACAAAAGTAGAGTTGTTTAAACGAAGTTGTCATCAAAGAAAAAACTGTTTTGACTCATTGTTACTGGGTAGCTCTATCCATCAAGGCATAGAAAGATAGAAAGAAATCACCTAGTGTTTTTTATTTGAACTTGAACCCCATGGTTCTCAATCCAGTTTTCCAACTCATCCTTATCGCCCGAAATCTCTTCTGATACAGCATGTTATAATTATAGAATAAAACAATACATATGATCGGTATGGCTGATGTATGTTTCTTTTATCATTTGTTTTTTTTCCAGAATATACCCAAGGTTCAAGCCTGAAAATTTTGAGCAGAACAAGCAAATATACGAGCAAGTCAAGGAAATAGCATCAAGAAAGGGATGCACCACATCACAACTTGCATTGGCTTGGATTCTTCACAAAGGAGATGGCATATGCCCCATACCCGGTACCACCAAGATTGACAACCTCATCGAAAATATCGAAGCCATATCTGTAAAGCTGACAACTGATGAAATGAAGCAGTTAGAGTCCTGTGCTGCTGAAGATATGGTTAAAGGTGAAAGGCACGCATTCATGTGGGCAACTTGGATAAATTCGGAGACTCCACCATTGTCCTCCTGGATAGATGAATAATGGATACTTTCTCGTCTTGCTTTGGAAGAAGCCCCCGTTAAAGCCCAAGTCTAATTCGAACTAAAGGCTGAACCCAGACTAATGGCAGTTCAACTGTTCATTCTAGCAGGTGCAATAGCACACTAGGATTTACAAATCTACAATGTTCTGGACAAATGTATACACACAATGTAGTTTGCTAGTAGTCTGAAGTTCTTTTGCTAGTGCATACCTTTATATCCAAGTCTTCTTTGTATTTGTGATGAAAATTTATGGTTATCTCCCGCATATCTTTGATCCTTTGAGCAAGAGCCCTTCCACACTAGCCACCTCAATTACTATGGCCTTACTCGATACTTCTGATGTCTATGGACCTCTCACTAATGAAATCCTCATTGGCAAGGTGACGATCCTTTTTCTAAAACAGTAAGTAGTGGTACTTCCCGCTTACTTTGGTGTACCTGTCTGATCTGCAGTGTTTTAATGGTTCACTGAGAAACAAAATGAAATTTTATGATTAATTCTATGAATTCTCAGGTTTAATTGGGGTAAAAGTAGATATGGACATGCTGATATCTTTGAATCAGACTACCTGACACTAACTAAGCATAGAGTGATCTGGTTTTACCAAGCATGCTGTAATTTGACCAACTGCTAAGATGGATATACGATCATATAATCATATCATATTATACTATAAGTGGGAAGCTCCTAACCTCAAAGTTGAATTACGAAAATACCCTTCACTATTTTTTTTATTAAAAGTTAATTAGACCAAATATACATGGTTAGGTGTTAGAGTTTATCATTTCGTAATGAGGCTTTAATTGTTATCCTTTGAGCTTCTTCCGTTTACACTCATTTCAACATTAGTTTAATGCTTCACACTTAAGTTATGATTAAGTCAGAACATGGCCATTCACTATTTGTTTAGTTATTAAGATTGATTCTACCTTTCATCTTCCGCATTATTCTTTCGTCTTCCGCATTAATAATTTTCTCTTAAAACCTTTTCTTATTCTTTACATTGCAATACTCTATAAAAGCTTACAAGTTGTCTTTGCCCTATTATTCTGTTTGTGTTCTATTGGTCAGAAATTCTCCTTTTTCAGGTATATCTATGATTCATATGTATCTATATGTGGTTTAAATTTCATTCTTGAGATGTTTGAGATGGTATATGTTATTTAATATTAAAAAATAATTATCCTTTAAGTCGAAACTATTTGTCCCAATGAATGATTTAGTAATGTACAATACATTTTTCACTG
>NW_006239589.1:162173-174198 GCF_000226075.1 Solanum tuberosum | reverse complement strand
CGACTTTTATGAAAAGTTTTGACTTTTATGAAAAGTTGCGACTTTTATGAAAGGTTGTGACCTTTCTGAAGGGTTGCAACTTTTTCAAATAGTTGTAACCTTTCGGATAAGGCACAACAAATGTTTGTTCACACTACCATTTATTGTCTATAAATAGAAGGATTTCCTCTCATTTTAAAACAACAAAAATTTTGACCCTCTTCTTCTTCCTCTTCTTCCTCCTCTTCTCTCCTCCTCCTCCTCCTTCTTCACAATTAAATATTTGTGTACTTTACTCATGTTGAGTGGCTCAGTGACACCATTGCTTATGTTACAAATCCTGATATGTATTTTTACAATAATTAATTTATGTTTATGTTATTAAGGATAAATGATAAGATGTAATAATTTTCATTTTCCTTTACATTATTAATCTTTTATGTAAGATAATATAGTGTTTTAGTTTTAGTGACTGACAGGTTTTAAGTATTATTTTATATATTCCGTGATATTAAATTCCCGCGCGAAGCGCGGGTAATTTTACTAGTATTAAATAAAATTAAAAATGATCTGTATTCGCTAGAAGAGCAAGTAGCATTGAGAACGAACTAAGAGAAGTATGCTTGAGATGTTTTGACCTGTCTTGTGTTGACCTACAGATGCACCGGTTTGTAGGTGTGAAACTATGGCGAGTGGAGGTGCTGAAAAGGGGACGAGATAGCATCTTGAAATACTTACAAATTTCTAAGGATAATGCATACTTAGCAAAACATGTGGCACAATAGAATAGAAAGAACCATATATAGGTAAACTCTAGCCGTGAAGAGTAGGATTTAGTCCTTTTTAAGAACAACTAATATTGTTTTATATATTTAACTTATTTTTTTCTTTTATTTTATCTGGTATGATGATGACGTGAGTTGAACTTAAGTGGAGAAGTCAAAATTTCATATAGTCAATTCCAACTTATTTGTGATTGAGGAATAGTTATAATTGCAGTTATTATTCCAGGTTCAGGAAAAATTCTCCTAAACTTCCAACTCGCCCTTTCGTTTAACATTTCTTGAGTTGCATCAGGTGACTGATTTATCGCACAATCTATCAAGATAAACATTTTGGCACAGCCTTTTCTCTCCGTGAAATATATAGCTAGTTTAATGGTTGCGTCAATGAATCTTTGTATTTGAATTGCAACATTAATTTATTATTTTGCTGGTTTGCTTTGTAGAATTTCCCTAGGTTCAAGCCAGAGAATTTTTGAGCAAGTATTTGAGAAAATCAATCTAATGGCTGCAAGGAAAGGATGCACTCCTTCACAATTAGCATTGGCATGGGTTCTTCATCAAGGAGATGATGTATGCCCTATACCAGGCAGGCAGTAGGCACTACGAAGATTGAAAACTTCAGCGAAAACATAGGAGCCTTATCTGTAAAATTGACGGTGGAAGACATGAAATAACTCGAATCGTATACCTCTGGTGATGTTGTCAAAGGTGAGAGACATGTATACATGTCGTCAACTTGGATAAATTCAGAGACTCCGCCATTGTCCTCCCTAGAAAGCTGAATTAGGGGTTTGACAGGTGATATCTATTTGGCTTCTTATTTGACTATTGTTGCACACGTATCGGATCCTCAAAACATGCACTATGGAAAATCCAATATACATTTGGCAACATTTTTGAAGAGTCTGAACAACATATATAGCTTTGGTATACTTTTATTCAACCAGCTTTCGAATTTCACAGGAGTAAGATGAAGGAAAACAACTAGAATATTACACAAAACAAACAAGAAGCAATGTATTGACAGGTTGTAAAATAATAAAGCTGCATAACAAAGGCATGATTTTACAAGGAGAAATCAAAGTGAAAGACCATCTGATTTATATTTCTATAATACAGAGAATGGAGGGGTATTTCGTCTCTAGCTGCACAATATAGTTCAGCTTGAGCATGGCTGCAATAATTAGCTAAGAAAGAAGTTAAAATTTGCCATCAAACTTTGGGAAAATACTTTTTTATGCCTCCCTTTAATAGTTGCGCTCAATCATGCCACTGCTTTACATGAACGGTCCATTCGTGCCATTATTTTTTAACAGGCAGCTGGTTTGATGGTTAGCAAAATCGTTCTTTCCACGTGGTCTCTTATTAGAGGTCAACATCACCAAAATTAAACTAATAAAAAAAGTTTAAATGCACCATCAAACTTTGAAAAAAGGTCTATTTATGCAATCTGTTAATAATTGGGCTCAACTATTCCATTGTCGTTGCAGAAGGAACCCATTCATGCTACTTTTAAATGGTCAGGTTTGATCATTTCGCAAAATTATTTTTTTCACGTGGCCTCTTATTAGAGGTCCACGTGCCAAAATAAACCAACCTAGTTTAATTAAATTTGAAATTAAAACCTGGTCCATAAATTAACACTCGACCCACCCTAACCTATTTCTCTTTTTATTTCTCCCCAGACCCTTAAATTGATCAATTGACAAGAAACTGACATATAAATTCATCATTAAAATGGGAGAAATTTTGGATCCAAGCGTTTGTAGGAGAAATAAAAGGGAAATGGGTTAGGGTGGGTCGGGTCTGGTATTAATGGGTTGGATTTTAATTTCAAATTTAATGGCTGTGATATGGTTGGATCCAACTATTAACGAATGACATAGAACCGTTTGTCACAGTTCCATGACATATTTGAATTTTTTTTTGACCAGTTTAATTTTGGTGACGTGGACCTCTAATAAGAGGCCATATGGAAAAATGGTGTTGCAAAACCACAAAATCTGAATATTAAAAAATAATGGCATAATGGGTCATTTATGTAATGACAAAGGCATGATTGAACCCAACTATTAATGGACGACATAAATGAGGTTTGTTTTTTCTCCAAGTTGGATGACATATTTTAGCTAATTTTTCCCTATTAATTACTTGTACAGAGAAACAACTAATGCATACCCAATGATTAATAAAAAAATGTGTGTGGGGAAGGATAGCACGATTAGTCGCTCAATTGGTTGGATATCATAATTTTCACCTTAAGTTCAAATCCCTACCCCCAATTTGTATCTATAAAACATATAACCAGCCATCTGCTGTTGATCACTTTTTTTTTAAAATAGAAATTTAAAGAGGAAAACAAATATAAAACACTTCTTTAACTGGTTCAACGGAGCAAAAACTAATTATTATGTGTGATATCATTTTTTAATTATCTAAACCATATAAGGAATAAAGACACAAGTGTTTTGAAGTGCCATATTGTTTCATACAAGATAATCATAAATGTCTACATTAATATACATCAAAACCATATTCACAATATTTGTAGTTTTGGAACCATGAAGTTTATTGGTAAAATGGATTAATAACTCAGTTGTTGTATCAATTTAAGAAGTTCGAGATTTTGGAGAGCAATAGAAAGTTAACATTCAATATATCTTACAAATTTCAAGTGTGACGAGTAGTCGATCGATCGATCTTCGTTTGCCTTTTTGTATCTCCAAGTTCTGATCCAATCATAGAAAAAGAGTTGTTGATAACTTATATATAAGAAAGGATAAAAATTCATAGGGAGATTAGAAAAATGTTTATTGAAAAATACCTGATAAAGATTGGAGTAGGATTAAGCTAACAAGAAAAGATTAATATGAGCATAATTAACTTGGAACAATGAGGAAATGTTTGTGTCATATACTCTAACAAGATTAGTGGATGTATAATTATGGTTTAGCCAAAGGACTGGATCTAAATCCTACAAAAAAGTCAATGGTTGTATTATTTAATGAATAATTTTTGGGTTTATCATATTAATTTTTAGACAGGTTAATATGCATTCCCATTGGCTTTCAAAGTCAATGGCTGCATTATTTAATGAAATAACATGGCTTATGATATACTACAGAGAGACAACTAATTAATTCGAAGGTTAGTATCTATTATTAATGATTAATCAAAGTGTGTGGAAGGAGAGGACAGTTGGCTACAGAGAAAACTAATTAATTGACTACCTGAACTTTCACATTGTCGTTTATTAATCACATTGTCGTTCTTACTGCAAATAAATCAGTTCTACTTATTTAGAGTCTTATAATTGACACTGGTAAATCTTATTTTGTTGGATAAATTCAGAGATGCGCGTCACCATTGTCCTTCTGGAAAGCTGAGTAGGGGTTTGACGAGTGATATGTATTTGGCTAGTTGTGGATGATAGGGGTCGAGAACCATGAGGTTTCAGGTTCAAATGGTAGTAAATGCATAAATTAGGTGATGTCTTCCTAGCTATCTAAGTTTTGGTGGATAGAGTTGCGGGTACCTGTGCAGGTAGCCAGTGGGAGATTGCAGGTACCCCTTGGAATGGTTGAGATTCGTGCAAGCTAGCTGGGACACTGTGTTTGTTAAAAGAAAGTACGGAATTTTTGTATCTAAATAATTAGAAGTATTTTCCTTTCTACATTTTTTATTTTAGATTTGAGTTCAAGATTAGCAGTTTTTGATTTTTTTGACCTTGGCATAGGGATTGTCCCCTATTGTCCTCTCGGACGAGGATTCATCTCAGCAGAGGCAAAGTTGATTGAAATCTTGCCTGATGGTGACTTTTGCAAGGTTAGACCACATAAATCAAAACTGTGACTGTTTTTGTGTTTCCTGTTTAATAGACATTTATACGAATTTGCAGTGAGTATCAACTGGATGTTTGTAGTTGCATTTGAATTTAGTATCCTGTTATTTCTTTGTGCATTGATGTTTTACAGAGAGCATCAACTGGATGTCCTTATCTTAAGTCTTCTTGAAATCTAGAAATTCTACTATGTAATGGTTTCATCAATGACTCTTTCTATTTCGACTGCAACATTGATTTATTATTTTGCTGATTTGCTTTGTAGAATTTCCCTAGGTTCAAGCCAGAGAATTTTGAGCATAAAGCAAGTATTTGAGAAAATCAATTAGCATTGGCATGGGTTCTTCATCAAGGAGATGATGTATGCCCTATACAAGGCACTACGAAGATTGAAAACATCAACAAAAAGATAGGAGCCTTATCTGTAAAATTGACAACGGAAGACAAGAAAGAACTCGAATCGTGTACCTCTGGTGAAGTTGTCAAAGGTGAGAGACATGTATACATGTCGTCAACTTGGGAGACTCTGCCATTGTCCTCCCTAGAAAGCTGAATAGGGGTTTGACAAGTGTTATCTGTTTGGCTTCTTATGATGCTCAAACTCTCCAAAGATATTATTGCGCCCATGTCGGATTCTCCAAAAATGTAAAATGGAAAATCCAATATACACTCGGAAGACAGTTTGAAGAGTCCAAACAACATAGATAGCGTTTGTACATGTACTCAATACTTATTTATGAAGTGAGACGTATGTTATGGATTGCTCCTAAACTATTTAGTACTAAGCTATCAAAACAGCTTTTATTCAGGAATACTCATCTTTCAATTCACCTTGTATAGGAGTAAGATGAAAGGAAACAACTACTATATTACAAAAACAAACAAGAAGCAATGTTTTGACAGGTTGTAAAATAATAAAGCTGCATAACAAAGGCATGATGTTTATAAAGGCAACAAGAAATCACAGTGAAAGATCATCTAAAACATACAGAAAAAGGACAGGGATGTCGGCACTAGGCGCACAATATACTTGAGCATGAGCATGGCTGCAACAATTGGCTGTACTTTTGCTGCAATTATCAAATTGAAATACATCCTCATTAGTTTGAGATCAACATGAAGCAATTAAGCGAAAGCAAACATTAAATTAGAAGGAGGAACAAGAAAAAAATAGAAACAATATTTACCATTGTTGTGATTAAAGGCACATAATTGATTCACAGCTGCCAACTGACCCTAATAATACTGTATTATACATATAGGTGTCAAGTTAGATGCAGGTAGATACTCAAAAACAGAACATGCGAGTTTGTTTCTACTTACTTTGATAATGAGGTCAATACGGTCGTTTCCTTCATTCTCTTCAACATCTTTCTTAATCCTCTCAGCTGAATCCTCCAGAAATTTATTGCAGCGAATCAACTTAATCTGTTTCAGTGTTGGAATATCTGCAAAGCTAA
Organism: Solanum tuberosum; assembly: GCF_000226075.1. Lineage (NCBI taxonomy): Eukaryota > Viridiplantae > Streptophyta > Magnoliopsida > Solanales > Solanaceae > Solanum > Solanum tuberosum. The sequence goes on along the minus strand of NW_006239589.1, from coordinate 168,133 downwards.
GGGGGATCTCCTCGAGATTCTTACACCCTCTTATAACAAGTGTTTCAAGCAGGGGAAAAGATTCCTCTGAGATATCCCACCTCAAAATATGTGACGCCGCCAGTTTCAAGACCTTAAGTTTAGGGAACGTGATATCTCCAAGGCACCACTCTTCTGAAGGAGGAAAATACACATCTTGTAATTGGAGATACTCCAGGCTTTGTAGTCCCGCAATAAGGTTTCCTATATCAGTCCCACTTAGTACCAACATCTTTAAATTTGAAGGCAATTGTAACCCAGATACAGTGCGGCGCCACTTAGAGGTAAGGCGAAGTTTTTGAAGCTGGCTAAGATTCTTCAATGTGAGACAAAAAGACTCTGCAGAATAATTATCGTCCCCAAAGCCGATGTGAAGTTGTTGGAGATTAGGGCACCTCCTTGATAACACATCCACACTATTAATTGGAAATCTAAAAATATTCTTTAATATCCTCAAATTTTCCAATTTAGAGTTTCCTTCACTGACCCCTTGCTTATCAAATTCAGCATATCCGATCTCAACATACCTTAATTTTTCCATTTCCCAAAAAGATGCTGGTAATAGTACCGTAGCACTACGCTTCACGATTAAAGTTTCAAGATGGGGCAGATGTGATTCTGGATGAAAATAGAATCTATATGCCGAAACTGCAAGGTACTTCAGGTGATTTAGTGGTTTGAAACTAGCTAATGACAAAGAATTCACTCTATGGGAACTCAAATCCAAGACCTTAAGAAGTCCCAATTTATGAATCTGACAGAGGGGAATCCCATCAAAATATTCTCCGTTCGTTATCAGTGACCTCAACTGTTGATGGAAAGGTTTCCGTGTTTTGGATCCCAGAGATGCAAACTTGGAATGCTCCTTGACTTTCCTTCCAATCACAAGGTTTCCGTGTTTTGGATTCGGTGTTTGGTTGAAGCTCACTCGGCATTCCTTCCAATCACAAGGTTTCCATGTTTTGGATCTCAGAGATGCAAAGTTGAAATGCTCTGGGACTATCCTTCCAATCACAAGGTTTCTGTGTTTTGGATTCCGTGTTTGGTTGAAGCTCACTCGAAGTTCCTTCCAATCACAAGGTTGAAATTGGCTACGATTTCCCTTCACAGCCAGCATAAACTTTTCTTCTCTACTCTTCTCCAAGCAAAAGTGAAGCACTACATCATGAACCTGACAATATTTGATCTTACCGTTATATTCTTTCTTCGAAACCATAACCACGTTACTGCTAATGAGATCCATCAAGTACTCTTCAGCAGATTCAGTGTTCTCCACGAATCCTTCAGCAATCCATAAACTTATCAATTTAGATGCTGGAATTCTTGCGTCGTCCAAAAACATCCCCATATAAAGAAGGCAAGGCTTTAAACAATCGGGTAAGTTATCAAAACTCAACTGCATAGTCACCCGACTATATTCTTCCGACTCATGATCAAGATAGTCAAATAAAGCATCTTTCACCTCATTCCACCAAGATTCTTCCATTTTCCTTTTTTTGATTATTCCAGCTACCAAGACAACCACTAGAGGCAGTCCTTTGCATTTTTGTGCAATTGCTTGACTCACATCTTGTAGTTCAGGCGGGCAATCTTCCTTTTGAAACACTTTTTCTGCAACAATTTGCAACTCTCTTCTTTTGTGAGGAATGGAAGAGAATAAGGATCAGTATGGTACTTGACTTGCTCACTCACTTTCTTAAGTCGAGTTGTTACTACTATTCTGCTTCTATTTCTAACATCTGGAAAACAAAGACTTAAGTCATCCCATGCCATACAATCCCACATATCATCCAATACAATGAGATATCTCTTGCCCATTAAGATTTTCCTCAACTCATCAGCAAGGATGTCATCCTTATCCCCCTTGTCCTTGGAGCCGGTAACTTGACTACAAATATCTTGTAATAGATCTCTCCGGTTATATGTTTGGGAAATGATGCACCATGCTCGAACATCAAAATGAGAAACAATGTTGTAACTATTGTACAGCTTTCTAGCAATTGTCGTTTTGCCTTGTCCCCCCATGCCTACAATTGGGATGACGTCTAGCTCATTTGTACCTCTTATCAGATACTGAATCATTTTTTCTGTATCATTCCCAAAACCCACTATCTCCTCATCAGTCATGGGATTGCTATGTCGAGTTGGCAGGTGTTTATATTGTGCTACCACATAGCAAGGCTTAAGAGCAACGTCTGTTGAACACATCTCAGTCACCTGCACATTAATTTGCTTGATCTCTTTTAAGATTGTAGGAAGTGAGCAAAAAATATGCCAAAAAACATTATACTGAGCAAGAATAGAGTCAATGGCAACTTCAGCTTCATATGCCAATTTGATAGTACGCCTGTGAAGATCTTGAAGAATTTCATTCCCATGGTGTACCTTGGCGAAATTTCTGAAAATGGATGATAAAGATGACAGATCCTTCTCTAAAATGGATGTTAGAGCTGATAGCTCTTTCTCCAAATTCCCCAAAAGAGGTTTCATCAGGAAATCTAAACCAGATTTAGATTCTGACATCTCATTCAGTTTCTGTATAAGAGAATCCAGAAAGCTCCATCCACCAACAGTGGGGAACTGAGATGGAGTGAATTTTAAGGATTTATAGTACGTCTCCACTTGTGTCTTCAGATCTTTAGTTTTCTTTAATACATGTATGGAGAAAAGACTCATTTTGCTGGTGTCATCTTTGTTTATAGATCTAGGAAGAACCTTTTGAATTGCATATAGAACATCACCCGCTATAGCTCCAACCTTTTCCATAGCCTCATTCAACCAGTTACCATTAATAACATGATTTGACACATCAGCTTCAAGGAAAACAACCAAGAACTCTATTATTGCTACACAAATATTTTGAGCAGTGCTATAATTAGGAAAGTTCTCGACCGTTTTGTTTCTGAGATACATCAACAGACTATGGAGATGATGAGAAAATCCTTTTGGTAATTTCCTGTCCTTGAAAGTTCTTGAATGAGTAAACTTTGAAGCCTTTAGATCGGAGCGAAAAATCTTCTTCATTTCCAGCTCTACTAACACAATCAAGAATAATAAATAAGGAGGTTTATTCAAGATATCATCTACAAAATTAGAAACAACGCAACCTGAAATAGCAAGACAAAGTTGTCCCACATTGTTAGCCATGAAATGCATTCGAGTCTCCAAACATTCTAGCTTCTCATGGTTGACGTAACCCTTTATCTCTGTGGCATATAAGTATATCAAAAATTTAAGTTTCTTTTGAACAATTTCTAGTTGCTTTATAAATTTGTGTATTTCAAGGTTTTCTTCAGGAGGGGAAAACCTAACCCCTTCCAGTACCATCACCAGTACATCATTTAGATTTTTTCCAAGACAATCCATATATTTCGACAGATCAAAATCATTCAACTTGTTATTGTCACTTAAACTGGTATTACCTTGAAAAAATTTCAACAAATGTGATTCTAACCTTCCCAGATTAAGGTTAGTTTTGCATTCATCTGGAATCCCATCCAATACCCGTTGAAGCATTTCCACTGTCGATTTGGCCTTCTTTGTGAGTTCCACCAAGGAAACATGCAAAAGATCAACATGATGATACTCTATAAAGGTTCTAAAAACTCTTAGCACCACTTCAAGTTTCTCAATTCTCTTAATCTTGTTCCTACTCAGATTACCTCTACTCTTGATCCATCTTAGGTGATCTAACATTTCTTTAATTTCATTTTGAACCATTTTCGGTGAAACAGTACCTAATTTCCACTTCATTTTGAACCACTTTTGTAGAAAAATTCCTGCAAGTTCATCAACTCTTGGAATTAGATTGATTAAGAGAAACATTTTAATTCATCTAGTGTTTGCTATGTTAAATGCTTGTGAAAGATTATACATCTTATGTACCATTTCTTCTAACAAATGGAGCATATATATATATATAGCATTTTCATATAGTCACTTAACTAATAGTTATTATCTCATAAAATCACTTAACTATGCCTTTTGAGCGGACCATTTGAGAAATCAACTCTCTATCTATAGGAAAAAAGTAATTCATGAAGTAATTCTGATCCAATAATAAAAAGGAGAAACAGAGAGTATAATTAATATTGAATGGAGGTTTCATCAAGAGAAAAAATAAACATTATGGGGGTAACAAAGAGAGTAATAATTGTCGATAATAAAGCTATACTACTCGTCTTTTTCTTTAGGAAAATAAACTAAAATCTCCTTAAATTATATCCGGTCTGTTAGTTTTATACTTAAAATTGTGTATCTTTTTAATATTTGTTTAGCATATAAAGGGATTTTACAATTAGATATTGGGTTCGGACATTTATTGGTAAAATGAGTTGAATGTAATGTTTTCTATTTTTTGGCTTAAAATCAGATATCATGTTATTAAAAAGTGGTCGGATGAATTATTTTTTAAATTGAATAAAGTACAATAAAGTAAAAAATTATTAATTTGGGGCATGTTTAATTTGGACAGGTGATATGAAATTATATTAATATGAAGATGAAATTTTGTTTGATATGCAATTGAAATTTCTTAACTTATATTTTTTTCTCATAAACATGAAAAGCCACATGTGTGAAAATTATTAAAATTTCTCCAATTCGTATGCAATCTTATCAAATGAGCAAATCATTATTCATAAACAAGATATGGAAATATCTTAAAGCACCGCATTGATGAATCACATATCTCCTTGAATAAATATTTGTGATTACAAATAACTTTCAAATGCAATTAATCTTATAATGATCCACTAAATAATCAACTAGTTATTCCTTAATATAATCCAACGAACAATCTATTCACGTTGAGCATGAGTCTTTTTTTTTTTTTTTTACAAAATATAAATTTATGGATCAAGTTTTCTATTTTACAAAATTTGATATCATAATTTGAAATTCCAAATTATGTTTTTTTTTTTTTTTTTGTGGGGGGGGGGGGGGGGGGGTGTGGGGATTTGGAATTTAAAATCATGACTTCATATTACATGTCCAAGCGCAAACTTACAAGTGAAAAAAAAGATATATTATTGTGTATGTACAGTCAAAGTTAAAAGACATAAAAATTAATTGAAGTCAAATTAAAAGAAACATGAATTTATGTATTATTCCCTTTGTCCCATATTAGTTGACCATCTTACTAAAAATAGTTGTCTCATATTAGTTGTTCATCACTCCACCTTACTAAATCAAGAAAACATTAATAAAATTTTTCCTATATTACCCTTGTAATTTATTCTTTTTGAAAGTGTTCACATTTATTTGTAAAAAATTCTACGAATTGTTTTTGGGTGAATTAATAAAATTATCTTTCTATTTATTATTTATTAATATGTGTGTAAAAAATGATCAACTAAAATAGAACGTATATTACTTTTGAAGTTTTGTATGCATCAGGTTCATAGGGGTAAATACATTCAAAAGGGGATAGATTTTAGCGGCTCATATTTCAAATAAAGTGGTGGCCTGGTTGTCCCCACACCCCCTTGTTATGCAATTTGTGCTAGCATTTCGGCGCTCACCTTATGGTTCTCAGTCCTCTTTCGCCGAGATGCCTTTTAAATTTTTTTTTTACCTTCTAAACTGTAATTATGAATATGACCTATGAGGCGACTTGTTATATTGGTACAAAAGAAGTCTAGTCTTTACTTTAATAAAATTATCTTTCGCATGCATATTAAGAAATTATAAATAAAAATAATTTTACCAATTTATCCCTTAAAAAATTTCTTGATATTTTATAAGCGAATGTGAATACTTTAAAAAATTAATTGAAAGGGTAATATAAGAAAATTTTAATTAATGCTTTTTTGATTTAGTAAGTTGAACATCTAATAAGGGACAACTAATTTTAGTAAGATGATCAACTAATACTTAGGCTTAATTTAACTTTTAAAATTGGCTCATGGGGGGGTGGGGGGGGGGGGGGGGTTATTTGGTGG